>NC_071126.1:20107500-20407500 GCF_024256425.1 Clarias gariepinus
CTCTCCTGTGGTGTTCAGCTCAGGCGTCAGCGCCGTGTTTGAGTTATAGTTGCACTTTACAGCCATTTTTATGAGACAGTAATACGGCCCCAGGAGGACTGTTGGCCATAAAAAGGCAGAATGTGGTTACACAGAGTGCAGCAGGGCATCTGTGAGCGCACCGAGCCGACCACCCGCTTCTGGATGCTTTTACAGGGTAACATTGCTAACATACCCTTCCAGAACACACACACACACACACACACACACACATGCAAGACAGCACTAATGCATTGTATTCAAGTCTCAGGCTGCAAACTTTTCTAATCAACATTACATGATATGGGCAAAAGTATGTGCACCCCTGTCCATTTTACCCCTATGTGGGATTCTGAAGCTCACAGGTGGGCAGAACGTCCTTGTATTTTGTAGTATTACAGTTTCCGTTCACTGGAACTCAAACACTCCTCCAGCATTCTGTGAGATCCACAAAGTCAGCTCCATGATGACATGGAGTGTTAGGAGTGTGTTGAAGTGGAAGAACTCGAGTGTCCTGCACAGACTGAACTCAGCCCCACTGAACCCCATCAGCTTTGGGACTGGGTATTGGACTTTTCGACAAACAGGCCTCAGTCTGTTAAGATCTGTTAAGATGGCGTTTCATCGTTCACCATCATTCTCAACACTGTCTCCCCACAAGGGTGTGTCCTCAGCCCCCTCCTGTACACAATGCTTACATATGATTGCTCTGCAAGCAGTCATAAAGTTTGCAGAAGACACGGTTATGGTTGTACTGATCACCAACAACGACGAGTCAGCACACGGGCAGGAGGCGGAAGAGCTGGTGGACTGATATAACGCCAATAATCTGTATATCAATGTGGGGAAAACTAAGGGGATGGTAGTGGATTTTAGGAGGGGAGGGCATACACCTCCTCCCTCTTTATAAGAGGAGAAGCTGTGGAGCTGGTGACCACGTATAGTACTTGGGTACACCTGCGTATCTGTAGCAACCTCACGCAGCCAACAAACACAACCAGCACCATTAAGAAGACTCCCCAACACCTTTACTTTCTGAGGAAGCTTAAGAAAGCTGCTCCCAGTTCAGCGGATAATTAAAATTTTACTTTGAGACATTGAGTATTTTATTTGAAAGTAACTTTAAACATGGCGTCTTTTCTTTCAGAGTTCAAAATGTTTTTCTTGCGTGCAGAAATAAGATTTCGTTTATATATGCAGTGTTATCTTCATTTTAGATGTCAAACGGGTTTTGTGACATCTGGTGTTTTCTTTTCTGTGGGTCCAAATGGCTCTTGAAGTGTTTAAGGTTGCGACCCCTGCTCTAGAGTATATTTACTCCAGAAGATGCAGAAGCAGAGCAGAACATCATGCTAGATCCCACCCATCCACCCGGCATATGATTTATTTGCTCCCTCAGGTAGAAGGCTAAGAAGTCTTAGAGCTTAAAGTTGCAGTGTTTTCCCGAGGCTGTGAGGATAATTAACTCAAAGATTTTTAAAGATTTCACTAACCTGAGTCATATTTTTTTAAACCAGCTGTGGGTTTATTCCTTATTTTTATTTATTACTATATGCTATATAGTATATAATACTATATACTTTTATTGGCCTAGATACATTTAGCTTTCTTTAAATTGTTTATTATTATTATTATTATTATTACTGAGATTCTTTTTTTATGTTTTTTTCATTCTTTCATGTCTAACATGTTGAATGGCATTAACCTAACCTAACCTAACCCAGACACGCTTTAACATTTATTGGATTCCCCTTTCCCCCTCCTCCAAAAAAGCTTTATTTAATTGATTTATTTATTAACAATGATTTAAACACACTGTAAACCCGGATAAGTTGGCAAAACTCAAAAAATTTGAAGTTATCAGTTACATCAAAGTTTTAAGTAATGATGTTTACTATGGAACTATGAGTTTTTGTGTTTGTTGTACTCATTTATATTAATCGTTCTTTACTTGCGTTATTGAAAAGCCTAAATCATTTTTTTTGTTGTTGTTGCAAATCAAATAAATTGTTGTTGGTCTTTCGGCTGATCCCGGCTGTGGGTCGCTACAGCAGACAATCCGGCCCGCACACAAGCTGGGTACAGGTTTTACACCAGATGCCCTTCCTGACACGACCCTCCCATTTTATCTGGGCTTGGGACAGGCACTTCATCCAGTTGTTAGGAATCGAACCCGGGCCTTTCGCATGTCAGGTGAAACACCTACACTGAGCCACCAGTGCCCTATAGCCAGACGTCAGACACAAAATCGCTAGTCTGAAAGATTTTAAGTTGGTGGAACTTTAAGGTGACAGTTACTGTTACTTAAGTACTTACAGATACTAAAAAATATAAAATTTGTTCAGCTAACTTGAAAAGTGTCATTTCTACAAACTCAAAGAGCAAAATGTTCCAATAGGTCTATTAATTTGAACTAATTGTAATTATTTAAGGTAACAGTACTCAGTATGTTTAATTACTTTGAGCATTAGGGTGTACAGTGCAGTACTTTTACTTATTTTGCCTTCTTTATCTTTTTTAGATCCCTAATATTTATTTATTTGTTTTTTGGTTGTTTGATGATTTATTTAATTATTCACGTTTGTAGCATTTGATTGAAAATCAGACAGAATTCCATAGACAGAATCTGTCTATCTATAGGTGTGTAACTGAAGTATGCATCTACATAGCTCGTTCTCTATCTCCCTGCATGTGTGTGTGTGTGTGTGTGTACATACACGTTTATCACCTCAACCCTTGACCTCCTGCTCCTATCTGATAGAGATTGTGTGGTGGAAGATTATTACCACACTTTCCTGTTACTGCAGCAGTGTGTAAGCCCTGGTGTGTGTTAATCCAACACGACATGTCTGTAGTCAGCTGTGTGTGTGGCGGTGTGTGGGGGCGGCATCTGAGGTTATAGGATTCAGTGTTGTATTTGTGTGAATGATGGGATCCTCCTTTCGGTTGCTAAGCAACAACATAATCACTCACTGTTTCCATTGTACGATTTTTTTTCCTGCTTTTATATTAAACTTGGCAAGTCTTCCACAAGATTATAAAATAAAACTTATTTTATTTGATTGTTATATAACTTTTAACTGGTGTTTTAACCCTTAATATTAAAACATGACCTCTAACATTTTGACGGCTCACTATTACGTTACGTAACCTTTAATAATATTTTCTACTTCAAAAGACTTGACTCAACCGACAACAAAAAGGAAGTCCACTGTGCATTGCGTATCTCATGACAGGAAGTGAAGTAATTTGTGACATGTGATGATTGAGTGATGTGTGACTCTGAGACATGTGATGATTGTCCAGATGTTGGGTTCAAGGGTTCTTCATGGGTTCTCCTCTGAGCTGTCACTTTACAGTAAGAGTACACACATCCAGATTTCCTGTAGATGCTAATTTTTCTCTCCTTTGTGTGTTTTTTTGTTGTTGCAGGAAGCAGGGCATTGAGATGGTTCAGGTAAGTACCCTTCAACCCCAGTCTCATACTCCAGCAGGAACCCTCTCTCAGTGTGAGATAACACCAAGCTGATGTGGTGTGAATGTGAATGTCAGGGAGAAGAGTTGTGGTGTTGTGGTCTCCTGAGGAAGGAGGACCATCAGGTGTTGAAATTCTGTAGCAGTGGAACATCAGTAATGTAATCGTATACAGTACTGATAAAGTACACAGTAATAACACATGGGGCTGAGTTTGAGTAAAACAGATGCAAGTCTCAGGTACAAGTGATTCTGACCCATCGACTTAAACAAGGAGCTTTGAGTCTTTTGTGGGCGTGGCATGTTCAAAAGTTGCATTCCAAATGTCAATCGGTCATAATTTATTTGTGATACATTATACTTCTTCTTTTAGATGTTTCTTTAGATCTACCTTTTAATCCCTTTCCTATCAAGTCATTCTAAACTGTACTTTACATAATCGTGTTGCAAACGCCAGCAGAGGCTGAAAAACAGTATTTTTGGACAGTCTGCAGTGTCTTGTCTCTTATGGCATGGATCTAGAGCTAGACATGCCTGAAAATATCCAGTCCTGAGAGCTTTTTCCCCTTTCTCAGGGTCAGGTCATGAGATCATTCCATCTGCAAGTCACTGGCACAGGTTTCATGCCGGATGAACTTCCTGTCACGGGCCTGGTCCCACCATCTCCTCAGGGATTGAGGAAGACATGTATCTGTTCTAGCACCTACAGAAGCTGGTGGAGTGAATTTCCTCTAAATGTCCATAGAGTCACCATCAATAGTTAAACAACGACTAAAGACCTATCTGTTTTTTAGGTATTTGGGTTATCCCCACCAAAAAAAACAAACAAACAAAAGAATTCCCAACAGTGTTTGACTGATGGTACATCTGGTTGATAACCCAGTAAGGCAATGTAAAGATGTATTTATTGATGGAAGTACTTATGCAAGGGTGTCTGCCAAATGATGTCAATGTAAATGTACCCCAAACATTACTCCAGGCTTGGGACTGGCACTGAGGATGCCCTCACAGTGGCTGCTAGATATTATATATGGTCACATGGTTAATGGTCCTGCCCACAGACCCAACGGTGCCAACCCAGTAATGACAGAGCTTGAACCTCTAACCCTCCAATCATAGGGCCAGAGCCTCACCTGCCTGAGCCACCCTGTCCACCAGTCCCAAGGGCTTTACATTAGAAAAATCTGGCAACATCAGAATAATTATTTAAAGCAAGAGCGTATGTGAAAAAGTATGTGCGTAATCTGAATCACGTTATGAGATGCTTTCATACTGACGAAATGTTTGCGTCAGTCAATCAGACACTTGAATTTAGGCCCCCTAAATATTTTTGCAAAGAGTGTGTAATTGAAAATGGTATAAGCAGCATTTATATCAGAAAGATCTGTATAAAGCATAGATATGGTCTAATCGGTCTTGTCATTTGCTTCTCTTGGGAGAAAAGCCGAAATACAGTCATACCACTATGAGCTGGCCCTTTGTGAGATGCAGTTAGGATGGATATGTTGCTGAAACCTCATACTCAGTCCATACAATCGCTGATAAAGAATCCTGTAATTATACACCGTTATCACTAAACTGTTAGGTGTAGTTTATCAGGGTAGTATCGCATCAAAAACATCATACTGTGTACGGAATCGTATTGAGAAAAAATAACATCGCATTTCTTCTAATTTCAAGGTGCATCGTGGGATCTTATTCCTGAAGCACACACCAACCAAGTGTCACTATCTAACATTAAGCTCTCTGGCAAGCTTTCTAAACAAAAATTGACCTTTAATGTGAGGGTAGAACGACTACAGAAAGGCCACATCTATACCAAAATAGAATTTTCCATTCTCCAAAGAGGGGGCAAATACTTAAATAATCCAAGTGTGTGTGTGTGTGTGTGTGTTTATATCCCATATGTTATATTTTAACTCTGCACATTCTCCAGTCTGATATCTGCAGTCATCCAATCCCAACCCTGATTAGCTGAGAAATCCTGCGTCTGGTTATCTGATCTATAACCGTGCTGGTGTACACACAGTTCCCAGGTCCCGGTATGTTCCTGAACTTCCCTGGATGTTCCCTGTCGTCCCTGTAATGTGTTGCGGAGTACTCTGGTGTAGAATAAACATCAGAATCTGTTCATCAGTTTAGAAGTGAGCCATATTTAGCTTCGTTTCCCAGCCTCATGTTGGTTTAAACTCTTAAAGGTCACCTCCTTGGCCATGTCGCCTTGTCCCCAAGTGTACACTTCAAGAATATTTCATATCATTTTTAATCAAGCAATATGGAAGCACAATGTACCACTAGAAATCTTAAAATCTCAGGACTTGAATTTTCTTGAAACATTCTCAGTAGAATATTTTATTTTATATTTAATAAAAGTACAGTAGGATGGGAATCTCCAGGAACCAACCGACATGATATTATCATGATACCTCTGTGCGATTCCATCTGTATTGCGATTCAGAGTATCGCGACTTGTAGAGTTTACACCATTAATATTAATAACACTGACCCAGTTGGAGTCGATTACAGGGAATGCTTTCGTCGAGGCTTTAAAACGACCAGGGATGTTCGACTGATAAATATTTGATTTCAGCATCAGATTGACGTCACAGAACGTTGCGCATGAATAAGTTCCACAGCGGTAATAACGTGTCATGGTGTGTAGCTCAGACAGGCGCTTCATCCTACACCGCCGCTCGTCTTCCAGACGCGACTTACTGTACACACGTCTGGGTGAGTGATGAATCTCCTGCGCTCTACGCAAAGTATTTAGTTAAAGCGCTAGGACTTCCACTTTCTGTCCACTAAAACCTAATCCCTGTTTAATCAAGCGCTCTGACAGCGCGGTTCAACATCCTCCTAAAATACACTGCGCTTAGATCATCTCCTCCATGGTGGAGAACGCTTTCCTGACCTTACTTGTGCATGGTTTTGTTACTAATCTAAATAAAGGTGTGGGCTTCAGGTAGAGCGTGCTTTAATCAAAGAGGAAATGCTGTTTTGTTCATTCAAAGCATGTTAATTTAAATCACACATGAATATGATGTGAATTAAATCCTTACCAGTTATTGGTACACTGCCTCAAACACATGCATTCATCTGTTAAAGTACTGGATACCTGTTGAACATGAAATGTTTCAGTGTCCTCACAAATCACTTACGTGGTACATGTGACTCGAATGATCAGAAACTGGTACAGGTTATTTACGGAGAACTGCTGATCTGATGATTTGGTATGAATTATCAAGACTTTTCAGAAACTGCCCTGATTTCCGAACTCAAAAGTCCTATGATTTTTCCTCATGGATGTACAGTATGAAGGCAACCCATTTTCAGAGTTTTTCCTTCCCGTCCTGTGAGTTCATCCCTTTCACAGCAACCTAAATCCGTGTTCCTTACACCAACTTATAAGCAGTCTTTACAGCATTTGGCAGACGCCCTTATACAGAGCAACTTACTTAAAAAAAATTCTTATTATACATCTGAGCAGTTGAGGGTTAGGGGCCTTGTTCAGGGGCCCAACAGTGGCAACTTGGTGGTGCTGGGGTTTGAACCTGGGACCTTCTGTTTAGAAGTCCACTGCCTTAACAACTCTAGGCTGAATCTTACTCACTTCATCCTCTCTGATTAAGTGCACTACACTGTTTTTGTCAATAGTGTCTTTATATATGTAGAGTAACACAAGTCTGACCTGAACAACCCACTTAAAAAAGCTAAATATGGAGCTCAGAAAGTGTGTAAACACCATCCTGAGTACAAGAAACTTGTGTTACTACGCCGCGACTTTTTGCACTTAGCGAATAGTGAACTTGTTTACAGCCTGATTTAGGTAGAGGAGATGGCTCTTTTAGACGACTTAATTAGCAACGTTATAAGTCGAACAAACTGAGAATTGACATCGAACAAGCATTTGGAGCTGACGTGAGAAACCCCCAGGAACTGGGAGCAGATGTAGACGCCGCTGAAACCGGCACACGTGAAGAGGCGTGGACTTGGATTAATCACATAAATCTGAGATCACTTAATCTGATCTGCGATTTAATGTCACAGAAGGAAGAAGTAGAACAGTGTTGTGGCTGGAGGTGAAGTAGTATTTGGATGGGATTAGTTTCCCATGTGGAGTTGTGGAGGTGTGTCACGTCATTATTCCTGGTGTATCTCTGAGATTTTATACACGTGAAAAGTTTATTTTAGATCTATAAAAAAATAAATATTTATCCCATCCTGGGTTTCAAGTTAAGATGGGGGTTAAACCAGCAGAACTGTAAAATATAGATGATGTGTCTGAGAAACGATTTCTCGTGAGGTTTTATTTAAGCCGTCGCGTACAGGTCACGTGACCTAGTAATGATCAAGCCTGGTCACGCCCCTGCAATAAGCACCTAGAATAAAAGCCTAATCCCATCCGAGGCGCCGAACTTGACATTGAGTTACACACCAGTGTGTGTATGTGTGTGTGTGTGTATATGTGTGTGTGTGGTGTGTGTGTGTGTGTGTTTGTGTGTGTGAAGGTTGGTTATAGACAAATGGGCAGGGCAGCGAGACACGGTCAAGGTCCTGCAGCCTTTAGCTGAGCTCTTTAATATCTGACAGACAGCTAGATAAGGACTGACTCAGCTAAAACACACACACACACACACACACACACACACAGGCACAGACACACACACCCATGCATGCACGCAATCCATTCAATGCTGAGAGAGATGACATTGTCAAGGCCAGAATGAAGATAAACAGAGGGTGTGGACAGAAGGGGGAACACACACACACACACACACACACACACACTGACATCTTTATCTTACTTCGTCACACCCAGTTACAATCAATCTCCCTTGAATAATCGATGACATAATGTCTGTGATAAGACTGGCGGTTTTGCGGTTACTACGTGACTCTAGTACCAGGTGGAGCTTTCCTCCATCTTCATCATCTTTAAACAGAACGGTCTACACACACATACGTCTTCCACCCTCGTCCTGATGGACACGTAGAACCCTGACAGCAAAGGCACATCAAACCCTTTAAGAAAGCTAAGAGCGCTTAATTATCCAGCCAACACTTAAAGAACCACTTGTTTCTGAAAATGATCCAAATTATTGCTAATTACGCAGGTTATATAGGACAGGTTATTCTTTACAGGTGGATGTGATAATAAAGGGTTCCCAGCCTCTTATAGCAGTACGTGAATAATGTAGGAGGACATTAACTTTATAGGTATAGAGCATTTAAACCAACAGTGGCTTACCTAAACCCTTTCCTGTAGAATAATTGAATGAATTAATAAATAAATAAATAAATAAATAAATAAATTCAGAATGTGCATGATAAAACAATCTTAAAAGCCCAACAGAAGAATAAATCTCATTCACTCCGGAGGAAACCCACTAAATCCACGTACACAAACCCGAGGTGGAAATCGCACCCTCAACCCTGGAGGAGCCACAGGGTTAACCACTACTCCACCATGCAGCCTTAGAATAAAACTGATAATTATACGTTATACCTTTTTCTATACACTTTTCTCATTTATTTCCATCAGTTTTTTTGTAACTCTGTAAAGATGCATTGTGACAGTGAGCGTTGTTAAAAGTGCTATTTAAATAAAATGGAGTTTAATTGAATTGAATAAAACACAATGCTAAACATTAGAAATAGAACATGAAAGCAGAAAAAGTATATTAAAAGTTTAAAAAAGTATTTTAAAAATGTATTAAACAGCACCAATTTAAGCACCGAGTAAAACGGTTCTTGTTCAGCGGATTAATGGGATCCAGGAAACTAACAAAAGAAATCTTGGACAGAATCAGTGCCAAGACTGTTTTGATCTGAATCTTTTGTTGTGAACTCGGCCTCAAGCTGCTCTCACACTCCAGACTCGGGCATGGATCTGATACACTTAACCCCAGCGCCTGGTACGTTTCAGTAGTCTTAAACAAGGTTTGATTATATTCAATTAAATTCAGGTATATTTTATTTGTATAGCAGTTTTAACAAGGTCATTGTCACAAAGCAGCTTTAAAGATGAAAAAAAAAGTATCGAAATTAATTTGAAATCTGCGAAAAGAATGTTTATAAATCAAAATGATCAGATTGTCCCTGATGAACAAGTCGAGGTCCTTGAGATGGCAGTAGGAAGAAACCTTGAAGCCTCCGAGTGGCGCAGTGGTAAAGTGCTTGCCCTATCATCTGGTTCGATTCCCGGGTGATGCTGTAACCTCTCGCAGCCGGAGGTCTAGAGAGAGCTGATTGGCCGAGCTCTCTCAGGGGGAAGGGATGACAGGTACCTGCGCTCCCACATTAATCACGGCTCTACAGCCAATCAGGGGCGCCTGTGAGCTCGCGCACGCGGAAGGAGCGGCTAGCGCTTTCCTCCGAGTGTGTTACTCCGCCCCTAACGGTGCGTGAGCAAGCAGTTCGAAAAGATGTGGTCGGCTCGCGTCACGTGTTTTATAGGAAACACGGGATAGTCTTCGCCCTCCCGACTGAGTGGTAGTAGAAGCCTAAAAAACGCAACTAAATTAGGGGAGAAAATCGGGAAAAAATCCACAAAAAAAAGGGAAAAAACCTTGAGAGAAACCCAGACTTAACAGGGAACCCATCCTCATCTGGGTGATAACAATTGATTTGAAGACATACTGTGTGTTAGGAAGCTGGAAGTTCAGTATAACAGGAGATGACAGGAGGAAGAACTTTTTTTTCTTGAACCTTTATTTTTTAATTATTAACTTTTAAAGAAACTCTTTACTCTTAGACAAAAAAGGTTATTTGTGGTTCCTAAGGGTTCTGTAATTAACATTTTTGAAAAAGGGCCTTTCTTACAGACCTACGCTGTTGTAGGTTCCAGTGGAGAAAGAGGGACCAGAAAAGAAAAATCTGGGAGTGTAATTTTTATAATGGTTGTGAGAGCACACACACACACACACACACACACAATAAGACAGCAAGAGAAATACAAATAAAAACAAATCCTTGTATTGTGATGATTTGATCAGCAGGTTGCAGGTGCAGGGTTGTCCTTTTTAGCGTGTGGTTGGTAATAACTGATTACCCCCAAACCCCCCCCGCACACACACACCCGGGACTTAAGTAAACACTTCATTCACGGCCCCAGGAACACTTCCTTTCCTTTAAACCCAGAACCGGTTCTGTGGCATGAACAGAACAGAACCTTCAGCTCTCATTAATGTCCTTTAATCCTGACAGATAAGTGGAGGCTTATAGTTCTGTAATAGACACGGGGAGTGTTTGCAGTAACCTCCACTGTGTGTTTGTGTGTGTGTGTGTGTGTGTGTGTGTAATGAGGATGTAAAGAGAGCAGAAACACACACTGAAGTGATTTTCAGGAAGAACCGGCTGGATGAGGAGGAAGAATAAATACGGGCCAGAGGCAGACCCAGAGGGGGTTTAGTTTCATCCCACACAGTCACTCTCTCACTGAGCACTGTGTGTGTGTGTGTGTGTGTGTGTGTGTTTGTGCGCTGTTTGTGCTGTTTATTCGTACCATGTGTGTACTGTTTATGCACCATGCATTTATTGTGTGTGAAATGTGTGTAAGTGTGTGTTCTATTTGAGTGTAGTGTATGTGCCGTGTGTGTATGTGTGTTTGTACTGTTTATGTACCATGTATTTACTGTGTGTAGTAAATGTGTATGTGAGCTGGTGTATCATGTTCATACCATGTTTATTGTGTGCGTGTGTGTGTGTGTGTGTGTACTAAGTGTGTCTACAGTGTGTGCCATTTGTGTGTATTATGCGTAATGTACATTTACATTTAGTCATTGGCAAACACTCTTATCCAGAGCGACTTACATTTTTATCTCATTACACATCTGAGCAGTTGAGGGTTAAGGGCCTTGCTCAAGGGCCCAACAGTGGCAACTTGGTGGTTGTGGGGTTTGAACCTGGGATCTTCCGAACCGTAGTCCAATGCCTTAACCACTGAGCTACCCCTGGCCCATCTAATGTCATTAGTGTGTAATGTGTTTGTGTGTGTGTGTATGTTGTGTGCCATTAGTGTGACCTGTGTGTGCTGTATGTACCAAGTGTGGGCCCTATGTGTGCACGCCATATGTGCGCACAGTGTATGTACTTTGTATTGTGTGAGTGTGTGTGTGTGTGTGTGTGTGTGTGTGTGTATATACAGTACATGTCTCTGGCTGGATTGTAAGGTCATAATGTTCTGAAAGTGCTGAAAATCCTATGGTCCTAAAGTGCTGAAGGTTGTACATTTCTGAAGGTCTGAGACACTGCAGGTCCAAACGTGGTGTGAGTATGGAGGAACAGTCTGGAAAGTAACAGACTGAAGAGAAACAGCCTAGAAAGGGAAAATCCTGGAAAGGAACAGTCTGGAGAGGAAAAGCATGGAGAGGAACAGTCTAGAAAGGGAACAGCCTAGATAGGAACAGACTGGAGTGGAACCGAATGGAGAGAAACAGCATGGAGAGAAACAGCATGGAGAGGAACAGCATGGAGAGGAACAGTCTGGAGAGGAAGAGCCTGGAGAGAAACAGCATGGAGAAAAACAGCCTGGAGAGGAACAGTCTGGAGAGGAACAGAATGGAGAGGAACAGCATGAAAAGAAACAGCATGAAGTGGAACAGCATTAAGGGAAATAGACAGTCTAGAAATAGACAGTCTGGAGAAACTGCATGGAAAGGAATGTAGAGAACCAGATTGGCCCTGTGCTCTCGGTGCACTTGGTTCTGAAGCTGTAGTGCCAGTGCCTGCAGAGAGAAACAGTCTGAAGTGGAACAGTCTGCAGAAGAATAGCGTGGAGAGAAACAGCATGGAAAGAAACAGCCTGGAGAGGAACAGCATGGAGAGGAACAGCCTGGAGAGAAACAGCATGGAGAGAAACAGCCTTCAGAGCAACAGCCTGGACAGGAACAACATGGAGAAAAGCAGCGTGTAGAGGAACAGCCTGGAAAGGAAAACAGTCTGAAGAGGAACAGCATGGAGAGGAACAGCCTGCAGAGGAACATACTGGAGATGAACATGAAAAAGAAGAGCCTAGAGAGGAACAGTCTGGAGAGGAAAAGATTTGCTCTGTGCTCTCGGTGCACTTGGTCCTGAAGTTGTAGTGCCAGTGCCTTTCCCTCAGATTAATTCCCCAGTGTAAACATTAGCTCCGTGTGAAACAATTGCAGTAGCTTTAAAGTTTGTTCTGTTTATTATTATAACAAGAAAAATGGATACATTATTACAGCCTGAAAGCAAAAATAATGGCACTCTGGGGAACAAAACATCGGTCTTCCATGGCATCATTTATAACAGCGTACAGGAAGCGTCTCTTCTCCCCACATCGCTGAACTGGCATGGGTCTCTAAGCCATGACCTCGAACCTGATGACCGTAGATAATGATGTAATTCCCGCTCTCCCCCTCCTCCTCCTTCAAAAAGCTTCATCCTTTCTGCCAAATATCCCAGCACTTTCTTCCAAAGAAAACCTGCATGCTCTAGAGGGTCAGTCCCACAGGACCCGGCTCTGGTACTCTGTACTCCGAGCTCTCCTTGTAGTCTTATTTTTAGTACTTTCAGCCCACACATTTTCGACCGCCAGCTCAGCTTATTATCTTCCGTCACAAATCCAGAGATCGTTTTTTCTGGGTCATGTCTGAGGACATTTCTCTGAGGACTGACTCCGTTCTACCAGTTGCTTTATGTTTCTTTATTAGTTTAATCGTGACATCAAGCATCAAGCACACAGAGCACATTACATTTCTTATTTAATTTAATAGGTTAGACCTTCTTTGAATAAGCGACATGGTAATGCATCAGTGTGAAGCCAGAAAGCACTTCCTGATTGCTTAAAAGAGCTAATAATTTAGATCATTCTGATTCTTTGGGAAAGGAAATGCAATTCTCAGAGACATTTCTACCATATAAATATATATTTGTAAGGAGGTTTCCATCCATACATTAGCGTTATAGATTATAATGTTTAGGAGTTATATTGATTAAAACTGAAATTAAATAGAAGAAAATGTAGCATTTTACAATTTTAAAGATTTAATACTTTTTTTTCATATTGGCTATTTTAGAATTTGATTAAAACAATATTGCAATATTCATGGTAATTGGGAAAAACAAATTGCAAAGTTACTTATCATACATTCTGAAACCCTAACCATAACTCTCTGACAAGATGAAAATAGTTATTGAAAATGTGCATAATTAAGGATTGCAAATTCATCAAAATTGTTCTATTTAAAACGCTTACTAATAGAGACAGTGATGAGGGGGCAAAGAGTCAAAGGGGTCCATGTAGAAGGTATAATATTTATGGTTTCCCCTATAGATACAGGAGATCCTTTAATGTTGTTGTTGGTCTTTCGGCTGCTCCTGGCAAGGGGTCACCACAGCGGACTATCGGGTCTCCACACAAGCTTGGCACAGGCTTTACACTGTCTTTCTGATGCAACCTTCCTATTTTATCTGGTTTGGGGTTTTTATCCAGTGGCTGGGGTTTGAGCATTGGCTGGAAATCGAACCCAGGTCTTCCACAGAAGCCCTATGGGAGATCCTTTAATAATTTCTAACAAAACTCTAAAAAATCCAAAATGGTTTAAAATTAAAGTCCCAGCTCAAAAATATTGAAACCAAAACAGAAAAAATGGCCGTGAAAAGAAATGCGAGAAACAAATATTTATTTTTCCAGCAAAAAAACTGATCAAACTGGTGTTTGTGCAATAATGTGGACAATGCAAGCGTGCAAAAGCAGCACAGTGGTGTATCGGTTAACGCTGGGGCCTTGTATGTCCAGCATCAAGAATTCGATTCCTGCCTCAGGTGTGTGTGTGTGCGTGAAGTTTGCATGTTTTCTCTGTGCTTTGTGGGTTTCCTCAGGATACTTTATAGTCCACAGTCATGCAGAGTAGGCTTGGTTTCCAAATTGTCCAGAGTACCCATAATGCCCACAGTGAGTAGGTATGTGCTTGTGTGCCCTGCATTGCACTGGTGAACCCTGCCTAGTGCTCTTAGTCCCCTGGACCTTGAGTCTCCCTTGACCCTGTACTGGATGGGAAAAAAAAAACACAGGGGTATTATAAGCTTTAGCCTGATACTTTCCTCTAAGCTCATTTATTTTATCGAATTTAAAAAGATCTGATTTTCTGAAGATCTTCTGACACATTGTGGGTCTGTGTTGTTCTGTTTGAACGAAAAGATATTCTTGATATTGTGTGTTTATTATAAACAGACAGTTAATCAGAGCAAAGTTCATTGCTCTGTTTAAGGAACACAGTAATAACCTTTAGACGTTTAAATACGTTACGTGCCTTTTACTCCTGCAATAAATCAGTCTAGATAAGACTGTATGCTGTTCATTAAACACAGTGAATAAATAGTCTCCTTTTATGCACGCTTAGAAAATACACTTCATTTCCTCGGTTGTTCCTGTACAAGAACAATCCGCTCAGTGTTTCCCAGGTAGAAAGAGTAGCTTGTAGAACTCTGCAACCAGGTTAAGAATCTTTTATTATCCATAATCCCATTATCACATTGTCATAGGGCCCTCCCATATATTGGTTCATAGTCCCTTCCATGGGGCCAAACAGGGAAAAAAACAAAGCTTTTAGAAAGATTAGAACCTTTACACATTCAATGAGCAATTAAAGAACCCTTGAGGAACCTTATTTTTGTGTATTTTTTCTAGGTTTTAAGAAGATCTTCTTGTAAGCTTGTACTACACAATTACCCACTTGATATATACCATCTTAAAAATGCTTCATCAAGGGTTCTTTGAGAGTTCATGAGGGTTCTAAGAGATGTTCTACATTAAACCTTTTTTGAATAACATGACCAATAAAACTTACTCTAAAATTATGAGCAGAACCCTACAACAGAAGCTTCTTTGCAAAATATACGACCCCCTTCATTATCCAAGAAACACTTAAATAACACAAGTAACAAGAATAAAACAAATAGATATTAGGAAGAATCTTAGAAAAATATCAGCACGGCCATGATGCTATGAGGTCGCAGCCCATGCACTGAAGATATCACAACTGTGCTGATATTCAGTACAACAGCACAACCTCGTGAGTGATTTGGGATTTAGCCTTGTGTTAGATGCTAGTTAGCTTTGGAACTTGCATTACTCGTGAACAGAACAACACGGGCGGTTCAGAGGATATTCAGAATGACTTACCTGTAAAAGTGATTACTGCAGAGACGGCGTGTTGTTTAGGACGACATAATGTTATCAGGTGTGTGTTCTTACTGAAAGTGCTTCTGTGCCTGGTTGTGAATGTGGGTTTTGTCAGGCAGCTGCTCTCTCCACATTTCTGTGAACTGTACAGACCTACTCTTACCTATGCTGAGACCCACAGTTAGTGTCATTAACCACTGGACAACACGTGGCATGCTGAGTAATACATATGGTTACAACAGAAGGACCCTTAGTAGTGTACGTACTGTGCAGAAGCAGTTCTTGGAGTTAGGAGAAAGGTCATGTGTGATAGATTGTTCCTGGTTTGTCTTGGTAATGCACCTATATCTATAAATATAATAATCATAATGAATATTGACCTGTTGACTCCACTGTGGTTCTGCAGCTGGATCTGAGCAGGCGACTGGAGGAACAGGGCCCGCTGGACGCCATCATCCACAAACTGACGGACCACATTGTGGAAGCTGATCAGAACGTGATTGAGGCTCAGAGAGTGGTGCAGAGTCTACAGGTAGAGCTACAGCTTCATCACACAGCTGGACTGCAGGACTTTTATACATCTTTTAAAACAACTGGTTTTAGAAGCTTTTGTTTACAGTTTAGACATCATGTTGGATTAGTTATTAATCGTCCAGTTTATTACAAACGTATTCTTTTCAGGAGTACATCGACGCCCATCCGGAGACTGTGATCCTGGATCCTCTTCCTGGTATCCGCACGCTGCTCGACCGCTTCAAGTCTTACACACTGATTCACAAAATGGAGGAGTGTATAAAGGGTCAGTTCACACTGTCACCACAGACCGCTCATCACTGTGGGAATCGGAGTGTGGGAATCGAGCTGATGATAAAGAGGGGACAGTGAGGGTTTGTTATCTACGTAGTTAAAAAATTATACGTATTTAAAGTCATCTCCAATGTGAAACCTCCATCATGCATTTCCATTAATTTAATGCTGTTATGTGATTTCACTTTACATGCCTTTTATTAAGAAAAAACCTCCAGAAAGAGTGAGGTAATACCACAAGCTCTGTTCAGCATCTTAATAAGAAAGAAGCCATTATCGACAATATAACACAGCAAAATAACAGCAACTACTACTATTACTCCTACTACTTATATTTTTACTACTACTAATTCTACAAAAACTACTACTAATACAGCATCAATAAAATTAACAGCAATTTCACTGGTACTGCTGCTGCTACTACACCTAGTACTAGACCTACTTATACTACAACAACTAGTAATTAAATTACTACTATTATTTTTATGACTCCTTTAACAAAGTAGCAATAATAATAATAACAACTATTAATAGTACTACTTATAGTCCTACTACTACTATTTATACTACTTCTACTAGAGCCACAGCTAATTGTATTACTATTAATTACCACTTCTAATAATTAAACTATTAAAACTACTACTTATATTACTACTAATAATAATACTTTGTAAAGGTCAGTGGGGGCAACACAGTGTGCTTTTATTCCTCACTTAGTCTTCGGGAGTTTGTATTGGGTATGGGTATGACAATGTTTTTCTGTTATAAAACTGCTGTTTTTTTTTTTTGTGGTTGCAAATGATAAAAAAGCAGCATACAACTAAAAGCATGAGAGATTAAAAAGGTTTTGTAAATTTTTTAAAATTATTTTCCTGATGTAAAACTTAACAAAAAAGGCAGGGGCCTTGGGATCTTTAGACACCAAGAACTTGGGACCAATAAATCGAAGTATTGTTTTCATCCATCTTTCGGTAATACAAAACATAATGAGAAAAAAACAGGACTAAGTACTAAGCCTTGAGGAATACCTCAAGCTACAGCAGCAGGACAGATACCAGTAAAACGGTGTCTGTTAACGAGTCTGGATTTAACCGAGAAATTATTAAGTAGCTGAAAGATGGCAAAGGAATGATTTACAGTATATAAGCGTGTCTGTGAGGATAACAGTCATTTACCGCACATCATCTTATAATCATACGCCTACATTAAAGGATGAGTAACTGATCAAATTTTACAAACATTAGCACAGATATGAGCTCACATGTAAATAAAGCTTGTTTCTGCCAGATGTACGTGTGTGCCAGATGTATGCGTCTAACAGTCTTGGCTCCAATCTGTAACAGCCAAGAGCTGTGTTTGGAATTCCACGCCTGTGACTCTCTCATTCACCAGGCAACTACTTCCATGGAGATTAGCGTAGGAAACAACACAGAGCGGTTTCCTGGGAAAAGAACGATAACACTACGGTCCCTGCTGTATCACATCACACCATCTCGCACTTAACCGCTGCACCGGGCTCTAACACACACACACACACACACACACACACAGTGACTAAAACTACTTTCTGTCAGGAGATGATTAATTGCTCAGAGCTTGTTTTGCTGCTGAAGATGAAACTCTGCACACACTAGAAGCTGTTTACCTCTAACTGGTTACCATGGCAACAACAGCAAGCTTGTCTTTTGGACAGTTCTGCAGCAGTAATGTGGTAAAAAAAAAAAGTTACCATACCAAGACGCAAGCCGAGCTACTGCTAACGCACAAACATTAGCGGAATCATCAGTCACCAGCTGGCGGATATTTTCCAGTCAGCATTCATCGTATGAAAGGATGTGATGGAAGATGTAGCTGTCTATGGATCAAAAAGTATAGAGCAGATTTTTAAAGGAACACTCCCCCAATCCCCCTCTGTCCCCGCCCTAATCTACAGCTTTGGTTTTAAAATAGAATGTAGCATTTGTGCTAATGTGCTAACCTAGTGCTAACCCTTGTGCTAACCTTTGTGTAACCTAATCTATGCTAGATGAGCGGATCTGCTCTCCTCCGTTCCTGGTGCTCAGCAGTGGGTGTGGCCCTGACATGTTAGATCAGCTCCGTAAGAAAGACATCACCTTCCCCTTCAGTATGTATACCCTAATAATCACTTCATAACACCTTATTAACATATACATCACCTTCCTCGAAATGAACACCTTCATAAATACTTCATAATGCCTTCTTATTCTGTACATCTTCATAATCACTTCATAACATCTTATCACTCTGTACATCACCTTCCCCTTCAGTACGTACACCTTCTAAAGAACTTCATAATGTCTTCTTCCTCAGGACATCACCTTCCTCTTCATGTACACCTTCATAAGCACTTCATAACATCTTAAAACGCTATAAATTTACTCTATCCTCTTAGAGTACACATAAACACATCAAAACATCTTGTTACTTTATACATCACCTTCCTAATCACATACGTCTTCATAACTACTTCATAATGCCTTATTAACATAACCTTCCTCTTCAGTATGAACACTTTCATACACACTTCATAACATCTTTTTACTCTATACATCACCTTCCAAAAGTCGGATTTCTTCTTTACACTCAGTGTGTCAATAAACAATGAGTTTTGATTGGCCGAGCTCGTCTGCATCCTGGATGATGATTGGCTAGAATAACCTTATGAAGTGTATAGTTTGTGTCTTTAATAAAATGATTCTGTGAGTTTCTGAGGTTAATTCTCAGCCGTAATGTGGTTATGTTTTCTGGTTATTGTTACAGTGTGTAAGACTCAGGTAGCACACGGTGTCAACTCTCATGAGGTAAGTGTGTGTGTGTGTGTGTGTGTGTGTGTGTGTGTGTGTGTGTGTGTGTGTGTGTGTGTGCGGGGGTGTTTGGGGAAACACTGCAGTGTGGCGTAGTTTCCCACCTTGTTAATGATCAAACCCGTCTTGTGTAATGAAGCACTTTGTCTCATGACTGAATGATGATCCTCCTCCTTCAGAACACACTGACTCACCTCCATTCACTGTGATACAGCCACAAGACATTTACACAATAGGGCAAAAGTTTGTACACCCCACCATAGTCATATTCATTCAGTTATACAATCAATCCACATTACAGAACATTATCAGGGTATCAGTTATGATTAATATTACAGACACTTTCAGAGTTTCAGTCAGCATCTATCTTGAAAAATATGTGCAAAAGTTTGTATCCCCACCCCATACCGTATGTTTTTTTAATCTAATGACTTGAAAAAAAAAACTCAACACACTCAAATTAACACTTTGTTATATTAAAGAAATCAAAAATTTAAACAAGCTGAAAGTAAGAAAGAAAGACTGAACAAATTAAAGAAAGCAAGTAACAATTAAATAAAAGAAATGATTACTGGATTGATTAATCAATTAATTAATTAATTTATGGAATTAATTTAAAATAGAATAAAATAAAATAAAAATAAATTAATAATATAAATAATTAAAGAATGGAAGGAAGGATGTATGAAAAAATAATGAATTACGGTATTAAAAAATTAAGAATAAAAAAATGTAATAAATAGGAAAGAATGATTTTATTATTCAATTTAAAGGAAAGAAAAAAGAAAGAGAAGTTAAAGTAAGTTTAGAAAGTAAGAAAGAATAAAATAATGAAACAGACAATTATTTAATCAAACAAAGAAGGATGCACCAATTTTGTGAAATGAAATGAGGAAAAAAAATAAACAGGAACATAATAAAAAATAAACAGAATGTTAGATATAATTAATTGAATTTAACAAAGTAAAAAGACCTATGTGAATCAGGGTGCAATAACTTTTGCACTTATTGTAGAGCTGCGTTGTGGATTATTATATAATTTTACTTATTATTAATAGAAGTGTGTATGCGTGTGTGTGTGTGTGTGTGTGTCACCGTCCTGCAGTTTTGTTCCATAATGAACACTGAATCACTGAGGAGTCAGTAATGAATCATTAGTGAATCATTAATGGGGGATTAATGAATCAGTAATGAATCAGTAATGAATCGATTGTGGAGTTGACTCACAGAATAAATGTGTTGACTCTGTGTGATAGTGCAGAATAATGAGTTACTCCAGATTGGTGGAATGATTTCAGGTGACTTAATGATGGTCAGGTGTGTTTATGAGACACTCACACACACACACACACACAGTTTACAAGCTTCATAAACACACACATACAGCTCAGCCTCGTTATCTCATTTGTGAAACAGACCTGAACACGCCTTAGTACAGATACGCCTTACTCCCTGTGTGTGTGTGTGTGTGTGTGTGTGTGTGTTTGGCTGCATAAGAGAATTTAATAGGAGTTAATGGTTACCTAAAGATAACACTGTGTGTGTGTGTGTGTGTGTGTGTCCTGTAGATGGCCATCATCTTCAGTGAGGAGGACCTGAAGGACATCACGCCCCCCTGCGTGGTGCAGAGCTTCATCAACCACAATGCCATGCTCTACAAGGTGTTTGTGGTGGGCGAGGCGTACAGCGTAGTGGAGAGACCCTCCATCAGGAACTTCCCCTCCGGACCTACAGGTAAGGCCACTTCCTGTTACACAACTTCCTGTTACACCTCAGTGTTAAAGGTACACCCACTTCAGTGTTAAAGGTACTCTCACTTTGTCCCACATGCCTCAGCAAACAGCTTTACTTTAGTTGTACAGTAAACTCTGCCCCCTACTGGCTGTTGACCAATCACATTTATTTAGTCAGTTTTATATCTTAATGCTTAGGTTTATTAATAAAATAATTGTTAGTTACATTTCCTAGAAAGTGATATAGTGTGTGTGTGTGTGTGTGTGTGTGTGTGTGTTGCAGACAGAAGAGCGATATCATTCAACAGTCATCATGTGTCCAAGCCCGAGTCATCTTCAGACCTCACCTCTGTGAGTCGGTCTCAGCATCTCAGCTTTCTCTCCTCTCTCCTCTTTCTTTGTTTGTTCCTTTATTTCATGTTAGCAATGTGTGGTTCATGTTATTCTCATGTTCTTCTTGTGTTCTTTTAGTGTACCTTTTTATGTTCTTTGCATGTTCCCTCCATGTTCTCACCATATTACCCCATATTCTGATCAACCTTCTTCAAAGAACCTTTAGTGTTCTCCTTATCTTCTCTCCATGTTCTTATAATGTTACCTCCAATTTCTCACCATGTTACTCTCCATGCTCTCACTATGTTTCCTCAAGGGTCTCCTCATGATCTCACCATGCTTCCTCCATGTTCGCACTATTTTTTATTTATTGTTCTCACCATATTCCCTCTGTGTTCTCATGTTCTCACAATGTTTCCTTAGTGTTCTCCTTATGTTCTCACAATGTTTCCTTAGTGTTCTCCTCATGTTCTCACCAGATTTCCTCAATGTTTTCCTCATCTTCTCGCCATGCTCTCAAACTTTTTCTTCAGGGGTCTCCTCATGATATCACCATGCTCCTTCCATGTTTTCACTATTTTCCCTCTATGTTCTCACCATATTCCCTCTGTGTTCTCATGTTCTCACCAGTTTCCCTCAATGTTCTCCTCATGTTCTTTTCATGTTCCCTTAGTAGTCTCCTTATGTTTTATCCATATTCCCTCAGTGTTCTCCTTGTGATCTCACCAGGTACCCTCCATGTCTTCTTTGTATTTTCTTTGTGTCTCACCATGTTCTCCTTGTGTGTTTTTTTTTCTGGGTTCCCCTGTGTTTTTTAAATCTTCTTCTTTTGTTCTTTTAATGTGTTATTTCAGTGTTCTCCTTACAGTATGTTCCTGTCATGTTCTCCTTGTTTTCCCCCAGTGTTCTTTTCATGTTTTCCCAGTGCTCATGTTTCTATGCCACTTGTTCCCTTGTGTCTTCATTAGAGGGAGAACCTGGAGGGTCAGTTCAGGTCGCCCAGTGATGATGTCATCCGGAAGATTTCCAGGTATTTGAGACAGACTCTGGGTGTGTCACTGTTCGGGATTGACATCATCATCAACAACCAGACAGGACAACATGCCATCATCGACATCAACGCCTTCCCAGGTAGGAAAACAGATAAAGCAAAATATAACAAAAAAGTGTTGACACGTGTGGCGTATGGAGGCAGACAGGAAGGTGGCGATCCTTATTTTAAAGACTTCCTGTTTCTATAGAAAATGTTCCATTACAAAAAGCATGCAGGTGTTACAAGACGCTTCTGCTTCCTGGTTCACATTTTGGATTCTAAGCACATAAACGTATTGGTATCGCTCTAATTACTGACAAAATGCTTAATCTGCGAAATGTCAGGCAGCCGACATCATCAGTACATAACATTTAGAAATCACTTAAAATGTAACAGTTATTTAAAATATACATTAAAGAAAACAAAATAAAAAAATGATCACCTGGATGTAATTAAGCAAATATTTAAGACTCTTCCATTGGATAAATATCTGCAGTGATTAATACGGTTCAGCTGCAATTTATTTAACCCTAACTGATGCAGTGAGGAGCTCTGGAGACAGCGTTATGATCTGGGGTTACTTCAGTTGCTCAGGTCCAGCAATGAAATGAACTCAGCTGACGACCTGATTGTACTGAATCAGCAGGTTATCACATCTCCAGTTTGGAGCTTTGCTTTCCTGTCCGGATGGCACGGCAGTATTCCAGAATGATGATGTTTCATGACACAAATTGTGGAGTAAAATGTTGTAAAATTTTTATGTAGAGTAAAATGTTGTTTTTTGAAATGTGTTTATTCTATTTGTAATTAATTTTACATTCATTTAGCTGAAGAAAGTTTTGCTTCATTATTAAATCTGACGGTGGTTGTGACAGTAGTGTAACGACTCTCGAGTGAATATTTAGAGCATCTGTTGCTACACAAAGTCACAGTTTATTTATCAGCTCATGTGTTGATGTGTCACGATATAGGAGACCTTCTGTGCTGTTGCTGTAGTGACTGTGTGTGTGTGTATGTGTCTGTGTGAGTGGATATGTGTGTGTGTGTGTGTGTGTGTGTAGTCAGGCAACACCTCTCTCTCGGTTCATTACAGATGCACTAAAGGTGTTACTATTGCTGTTAGTCTGCTTGTTAGATATTTCCAGAATGTTCTTTGTTGTATCTTTATGAGATTAAAGTCTAAACAGTGTTAGTCAAAAACATGATGAGGTAGCGTCAGTTAGCGTACGCACCAGCACGGAGACAGTGTCGCTCCTGATAAGACTTCAGCGTTCTACCGGACTGAGACATAAGTGTATTAGCGATACTTTTAAGTCGGGTGCGGATTTAGTCCATCCACAGATGGTGGATTTAAGGTGGAAAATGACATCAAGGCAAAATCATAGCTATTTCTAGCTTTTCTTTTATAATGGGACACGGCCACAGTATTATGATTAGTGAAAAAGGACAGCAGTGCTAGTGTACAGGTGGAAAATCATGTTGGTAAAAATACACAAAGAGTACTTTTTGATGTAACGAGTAATCTAACGCGTTAGATCCACCATTTAACTACTCAGTTATTTAGTTATTTAAAAAAATATGTAATCCGTTATTCAGACAATTTATGTAATCTGTGAGACAGACAGCAGTCATTCCCATTCCCAATGGTGTGTGTTTGTGTGTGAAAGTCGTCACAAGCCCCGTCCCCGATAACCCACCCCCCTCTGTTATTTCTGCTGTTATACCCCGATCTCACCTATGCGGTTTGACTATGCGAGAAGCAACGCGCAGAAAGATGGAAACCTAATCACGGCGCCAAAACTCGCGGTGAATCATGATGAACCGTACTATGGCCACCGCGCGAAACCGCGTAGGTGAGATAGGGGTATTAGTAGGTGAGATAGGGGTATTAGTAGGTGAGATGGGGTATTAGTAGGTGAGATAGAGGTATTAGTAGGTGAGATGGGGTATAAGTAGGTGAGATGGGGGTATTAGTAGTTAACAGGTTATGGTCCAAACTTTACTGAGTGATGATGGTAGAATAATTATAAAGGTCTCGACTAAAACAACATGCATGAGGAATCACAAAGGAGTTTTAATTTACTGCAATAGAAAAGTACTGAACTAGTTACTTTTATCAGAAAGTAACGCTGTAATGTAACTGATTACTTTTTAAAGAGAGTAATTTTGTAATGTAATTAGTAATTTTGTAATGTTTACGTTACTGTAAATAGTAATTTTTTAATGTTTACGTTACTGTAAAAAGTAACGTCCCCCAAGACTGGTCAAGACTTTCTGATAGTACTGTGTGATATACTGCACGTATGTCAGAGATTTTAGCTGTGTTTTAAGTCAGTAAAATTCTAATGTATATTCTAAGCAATAGTGAGGTGATTCTGAAATGTAGCAATAAATAAGTGAAAAACTAAAAATTTATGATAAAATATATAATCATCAATGTTTCATTGATAGCATAGAATTAACAACTACAAAGACATAAACCAACATAAACTCATCCCTATATAGAACAGTCCTGGAAACTCAGGAAGAGATGTCACATACAGTACAGCACATGTTTTAGTGAAGGTGAATAATTTTCCTATCACTTTTTGCCAGGTTATGAAGGAGTCCCGACGTTCTTCGATAACCTCCTGGCTCACCTGACCAGCATCCTACAGGGTCCCGCCCCCCTCCGGGCCAATGGATTGAGCCAGCTGCCCTGTGGCATGCTGGGAAACGAGAGCGTCAGCTGGGTGACGGAGAGTGAGGTGATGAAGAAGGGAAGTCATCAGACTCTAAACTGCTGCAACGCCGAACTGGGGTCCTCCTACCACCAGCACCGGCGTTCTCCGCTCGCAGCTCACGCCCCCACCCAGTGACCCTGCGGAACCACTTCCTGAACACTCGCATCACTACCTGTAGTGCCTGTATACATGTAATGACAAAAGATCTACTGATTGTGGAAGAGTTAAAGAACAAATCAATGTTAAAGCCAAGTGATTTAGCTGCTCTGCTTTTTTTTAGAACCGTAAAGTGCCTTAAGGTGGCGTGAGGAAATTAGGGAATGTACACATTTAGAGGAGACAGCTGTTTAAGGAGTAAAAAAAAATTTCCACACAGAAAATGTGCTCGATCTTTTCAGCAACAAAAACAAAACAGCTCCCATGATGCACCCTTGATCTTTTTATTAGTAATCATCTACGCTTCATTAGTAATACAATTGTAATTAGTATAAGCTAAGTAGCTATTTAATTAATACTGGTAATAATAATAATAATAAACACTCACTCACTCGCTATAGAGATAATCCTGTACAAAGTCGCTTGGGGCCTGGAGCCTATCTCCAGGGGGGGACTCTGGCCCGAGGCAGGGTGCCAATCCGTCACAAGCAAACACACTTACTACAGGCAATTTGAGAATGCAGATTAGTCTACTCTCCATGTCTTGAAAACTCACCAAGGATGGGAAAAACATGCAAACTCCAAACAGATAGATCCTGGACTTGAGAGGCCACAGTGCTAACCGCTACACCACCATAAACTTTCTTTTGGCTGCTGCCATCAAAGGGTCACCACAGTGGACCATCGAATGAGCACACAAACTTGGCAAACGTTTTACTTCAGATGACCTTCGTAACACAATCCTTCCATTTTTGTAACTGGGCTTGGGACCAGAACTGCATGCAGTGGCTGGGTAGTATGGGGTATGGCAACCCACCAGCGGCAGGACTCAATCCTGGATCTTCATATTGTGAAATCAACAACCGTCCAGCCTAATCATAAACAAGAGATATCATTTTCGGTAATTAGTCTAAATATGGGCAAAACCTTGAACTTAAAGATGTCACTTTACACCCTCAGGGTTGGGTGTTCGAATCTTACCTTGAGATCTGTGTGTGTATATGTGGAGTTTGCATAATATTCCCATTGTTGTTGGGTTTCCTTGGGTTGCTCCATCCAAAGACATGTACTGTAGGCCACTGTAGTGGTGTTCCTGAATTGCTCGTAGTATATGATTGTGCCCTGCAATATGATGGCATCAACCAACCATTACCTCCATTGCACTGTTCCCTAAGTTCACTGAGATAGGTTCCAGTCCCTACACAACCCCACACAGGATGAGTGCTATAGATGATAGATGGATGGATTCTAACTATAATGATGATGATGATCGTCTTTAATTTTTTGTTGCATCACCTCCTCCTTCGCTGTATCTATACGGTCAACATTTGCCTAATAAGTCAATAGACCTACAAACACCACAATACACTGAGAACAAGAAAGCTTTCTGCTCACTCCTGTTATAACATGGCTGCTAGTACAATTTTATTTATGATTGTTTGAAATGTATTTAAGGAAGACCAACCACCTGAGCGTTACCTCGCAACCCATATTCTCCAACGCACCACTATTCTTGCTTCTTTAGCAGCTGGACCAGGAGACTACATCTCCAGGATTATGACATGTTTAAGATTAGAAGACTTGTATCTGGATTTTGGGTGCATCCTCTGCCTTTCAGACTACCCATGCCCACTTGCATGATGAGCAGCATGAGCATTATTTGGCTAAGCTGTATGCTTTGCTAGCTGGCTCAGTTTCTTAGAGGAAAGTTTGATTTCCATCTCTCTTTTTTTAACTTAAGTGCTGTATGTGCTGTAATCAGCGAGAAAATTGCACTCAACGATGGCTATGAAAACAGTAGTTAGCGCTGCTGTTTTGACTGTTTTACCTTCAGCCTATCATCTACAAGGGGTGTTCAAGTCAAAGCAGGACTTTTTGTTGTATAGAATAACAGAACACAGTTCTGAGAGTAACTCCCTTTATTTCTCTATATAATCTCCTGCTACACTATGCTACTACTCATCCCAGTGTTTCAGTAGTGCTTGAAGACCATCAAGGTAGACAGTTTTCCCAGTACGCTGGAGCCATGATCAGAAACACTGGCCTTCCAGGAACTCCTTTAATGTCCCACACATGTGGAAACGGTTCGGAGCAAGGTCAGGATTGTACGGGGCATGTGGCAATAATGTGCAAGTGGTGTTGGTGAATGATTGTGTGTACGTCCGCATGTTGATTTTTTAACGGGATCAGGCGTTCCACTCGATGTTCACAGAACGACTGCAGTGGTCACCGTTCTTTAAAACGTTCGCACCATTCAAATGTTTTACTGTGACTAAGATTCTCAACACTGTACTGTGCTCGACGTCTTCTGGAAATGTCGATCGCTTTTATTCACGAGAAATAACATCAAAGTCCCGGTTTGACTTGAACTCATTTGACTTGAGACATGAATTATTGAATAAATGAGGTGTAGAAAAGATCTTGAATTAATTTATAATGTACATGTATTTTATTTCAATCAAAATGTGTGTGTATTGTAAGTAAATCCTGTTCTAGCTTACCTCATGTCCCACAGGATCATACTTCACCAGTTACACACTCACATATAGAGATATTCGGGGAACTTTACCCATACAGAGAAACTCCTTGGCACTGTGTTACACCCCCAATACAGTGTGTACAGGGTGACATGTTGTATAATTGATCAACTGATTATAAATTGATAATGAGTTAGTTTGCTAATTTATACTGTAACATTTGTCTTCCCTACACTGTCACTTTGTAATAATTGTGACATAATTGTGATAATGTGTGTGTGTGTTTGTGTGTGTGTGTGTGTGTGTGTATAGAAGACAATCAGAATCACCACTTACACCCGGTCTTTATTCTTATAGGGCTTTAAAAATGTAAATATGAAAATATGCAGATTCTTAATAAGGGTGTGTAATTGAGTCTCTGTGTGGGTGTGGGTGTGTGTGGGTGTGTGTTATATTTGTACATACTGTACACACTGTTTATATTTGTGTATATGTTGTTGTGCTGCATTTATAGAAGAGACAAGATGTCATATGAAATGAAACGGGTGTGAAGAATAAACACTAGAGTTTATAAATAAAACCCTGTTGTGTGTGTTTGATCTGTTTTCATTAGTTTAATCCACCAAACCTCACATCTGTCTATTTGTTCCTGTTTATTTACCTTTTCGCTAGTTTTCATGTTATATCCATCACATGCACACCTCTGCTCCACCACCAGAGGGCACCCTACACTGAATTCAATACACTTCCTGTTTCCAGTTGAGGAAGTTATAAAGCACTCTTATTCCAACTAATCTTTGATCTCACTGAGTCTTCACATCATGTAGGACCTAAAGCCATTCCTTGTTGCTGATCTCCATCTGTGCATTGAGGGAAAGTGAGTTGCTCTAGTGTGTGAGCTTGATGTCAAAAGAGCCTGCGCAGACCAGCTAGCTCCTGTGTTCACTGAAATATTCAACCTTTCCTTATTCCAGTCGGTAATCCCCGCATGCTTTAAAGAGTCCACCATTGTACCTGTCCCAATGGAACCCCATTCTGCTTTAATTATAGCCCTGATTTCAGTAGTGATGAAGTGCTTTGAGCAGCTATCCAGAGGATCCAGTGCAGTTTGCCCGATCCGCTCTACAGATGATGCCATCTCTCACCTCCTCCATACATCACTCACTTACCTGGACACTAAAATGGGGATTTATGTTAAAATGCTCTTTGTTGATTACAGCTTTTCATTTAACACTCACAACCAAGTTGAAGCACCTGGGATTCATCCATGTGTCAGTGGATCTTCAACTTCCTAACTGGCAGTAAAGATGGGCGAACATGTCTCAGCCTTCTTCACCCTCAGCACTGGAGCTGCCGAGGGTTGTGTTTTGAGCCCCCTGCTGTACTGTCTGTACACCTACGACTGCGTGGCCACTACCGACTCCACCACCATCATCAAGTTTGCTGATGACACCGTCGTGGTAGACCTGATCTTTGACATTGACAAGACGGCCTACCTGGAGGAGATTAGGAATCTGGATAACCAGTGCCAGAGAAACAACCTACTCCTGAATGTTAGCAAGACAAATGAGCTGATATTGGACTTTAGTACTAAGCAGGAGAGGAACTACCAGACCCCCGCCATCAATGGTAGCCCAGTGGAGAGAGTGGAGAACTTCAGACACCTCGGTGTTCACATCATGCAGGACCTGTCATCATGACGGGAAACATCACGACCTGGTTCAGCAACAGCACCGTGCAGGACAGACGTGCTCTACAGAGAGTGGTGAGATCAGCTAAGCACATCATCCACACCGAGCTCCCTGACCTGCACTCAATCTACAGCAGGCGGTGCTGGACCAAAGCCAGGAAGTTCTTAAAAGACCTCAGCCACCCCAACAATGTTCTGTTCTCTCTGTGCTCAGGAAACTGATTTCGCTCCCTGAAGGCCAACACAGAGAGACTGAGGAGGAGCTTCTTCCCACCATGCTCAGTTGGTACTAAGAGATCTGAAGTGTGCCAAGGAACTCTCCACCACACCATTACACCACCAGCATTCTGAACCACTGATACATGGCAGGACGGATCCATGCTTTCATGTTGTTTCGGCCAAATTCTGACCTGACCATCCACAACAGAAATTGAGACTCATCAGACCAGGCGATATTTCCAATATTCTACTGTCCGATTTTTCCTTAGCCCATGTGACCTGTAGCCTCAATTCCGTGTTCTTCTGCTGCTGTAGAACATCTGGTTTAAGTTTCAACATTCAGACATGCTCTTTGGAATACCTCGGTCATAACAAGATGTTATTTGAGTCACTGTTGCCTTTCCATCAGTTAGATCCACTCTGATCTCTGGCATCAACAAGACATTTTCACCCAGAGGACTGCCCTCACTGGGTATTTTCCCATTTTTGCACCATTATCTATAAACCCTGGAGATGGTAGTGTTTGAGAATCCCTGTATATCAGCAGTTTGGAAATACTTAGACCGACCCATCTGGCAGCATCACCCATGTCACGGTCAGAGTCACTTAAAATCACCTTTCTCCTCCATTCTGATGCTCAGTTTGAACTTCAGCAGATTGTCGTTACCACTGAGTTGCTGCCTTTTGATTTTTCTTATTAGATATTTGCTTTAACGAGCAGTTTACCAGGTGTACCAAATGAAGTGGCCGGTGAGTGTGGGTGCTGTTTCCTTATCCCTCCCTGTGCTCTGGTGTTTAACCTGGACTTAACTCCTGTCATGTCTCATCGTCCTGACTTGCAGCTTTATGACATTTGTTTCATTTCGTGTCTCCTTTATGACATCACATCAGACACAGCACACTCCCTCGGGTTTCTGAGATCTCTCTCTGTGTTTATTTTTCTAAAACAATTCCCACCTGTAATTACAGTTAAATCCTATTTAATTAGAAACATTATTGCATTATCGAAAGAACGCATGCACATGTGTATAAACTCCTCCTCCTCCTCTATAACGATTATTTTATTATTATTATTATTATTATTATTATTATTATTACAGATGTATTCTCGTGTTTTGTGAGATTTTCTTCAGTAAGCAAGCGAGACAGCGCTGAAGCTAAAGCAGATCATGTCCTGCGTGGCGGTCTGTGTGTCTGTGTGTGTGTGTGTGTGTGTGTGTTTCAGACAGAGGGTGAAGGTCAGGAGGAACGCCGGTGTGTTTCAGCCGTGTCGCAGCCGGTGCAGCTTCTGAGCCATGTTCTCCAACTCGTTCTCCATCACAGCCAAACTCTCCATCTCGGCGTCCTGCAGCACAACACAACACAACACAAGTGAAACACACTGACTCAGTGTACACACGAGTCTCCGAATGAACAGATTTGGCTAAAACACAGACATTAATGAGTGTTTAAACCGTTTCACTGCATTTTAAATAAAACTGTAGTGTTTCTGTTCTGCAGCAGCGTCTCAGTTCCATCTGTCAGCTTACGGTGCCATAAGGAGCGCTACAGCGTGCACACAGACACACATACACACACACACACACACACAAAGAATATGTAAATTTTTTATTAACCAATCCAATTAGCAGCATGCATACTGGAGAAAGCCTCACACACACACACACACACACACACAGTGACCTGAGCTCAGGATCAAACCCCACATTTTTTAAACTTGACTCCTTCCTTCGATTTTGCACTTCATGTTTTCATGTTTCCTGCTTTCCCCATGCTTATCCTTCATTCCTTTTATATTTTCACTTTATTTTTGCTTACCTTTAACCTTTTCTCTTCATCTTTTGTAATTTTTTATTTCTTGACCCATTTCCCTTTGCTTTTTCCTCCCACCCTCCCTCTCTCCATCCCTTCCCATTACACGCCACATTACCTCGGTCCTCTTGGTGGCGCTGCCCTCCTCAGTGTCTCTTCCTGCCATCATCTGGAGCTCCTCCTCCTCAGGGCTCTTCCACACCTCTTTAGAGTGGTGCGGCGCCTCCTGCTGGCCGTATGCCCTGCGGTGGACCGGCTCTCTGCCATGACTCCAGTGTTTCTGCTTCCCCACACCAGTCTTGCTTCTCTCAACAGACTCCTCCCCCTGCTCCTCCTCGTGCTCCTCCTCATGCTCCTTCTCATGCTCCTTCTCATGCTCCACACGTTTGTGTTCTGGAGCTCCAGCTCCTCCTGCCTCATCTGCTGAAGGAATCAAACCATCACTCACAACACCTCTACTCTCCATCAATTAATAATCACCTCGACCCTCCATCATATAATAATTATTATTATAATATATATAAAAATTATAATTCACATCCACAGTAAGCACAACAAAACATTGAAATCCTGTCATTATATATAGTATGTTTTTTTCATACAGTGTTACCATGACAACCACTACCTAGCCATCTCTAACTGGATGTTTACATCAGCAGGAGACAAGATTGTTTTTCTAAAGTATATTTTCTGTTACACGTTCAGCTGAAGTTAAAGACTGAATTTAATACATAATCATACAAACTGCCATCACCTTCTTCCTCTTCTTCAATGTTTTCAGTTTTCTTCATCACCACTCGTTCTACTTTCTCATCGCCCTTGTTCATTTCCTTAGGGCTGGTGATGATCTCGTTCTTCTGAGGCTTCTGTTCCTTCTTCTCCTCCTCCTCCTCTGCTCGTCTCTCCTTCACTGTCTCTCCCGGTGTGAGGAAGGCCATCAGCATGGACTGATCTGTCAGGAGGAAAAGACAAATCATCAGTCCTACGTCATGCCAACAGTGAAGCATTCCTGAGAATTTGAATGTGCGGTCACTTCTCAGCCGAGAGAGTGGGCTCACTTACAATTTTTCCTAAGAACACAGCAATAAATAAAGAATGAAACAAAACATTCTCTAAGAGCAACTTCCACCAAACAACCAAGAACAGTTTGGTGACATGACGTAGCTCCTCGCCATAAGGTGATAACTAAGTGGCTCGGAGAACACAACATGGAAATTATGGGTCCATGGCCAGAAAACGCCCCAGACTTTAATCCCATTAAGAACTTGTGCTTAATCCTCAAGAGGCGGGTGGACAAACAAAACCCCACAAATTATGACAAACTCCAAGCACTGATTGTGTAAGAATGGGCTGCACTATCAGTCAGGTTATGACCCAAAAGTTGATTGACAGCAAGCCAAAAAGTCTTGAAAAAGAAGGATCAACACTGCAAATATTGACCCTTTGCATAAACCAGATGTAATTCTCAATAAAAGTCTTTGATGCTTATGGAATGCTTGTAATTATACTTCAGTATACCAGAGTAACATCTGACACAAAGATCTAAAAACACTGAAGCAGTAGACTTTGTGAAAATTAATATTTGCATCAATCTCAAAATTTTGGGAACAAACCCCAGGCTGTATGGTGATGTGTTAAAATAAATACATTGTCTATATAAAAAAAAAAATTGTTTCTTTTTACCTGGAGGTTCATGGAGGTCTTGAGCATGGTCAGAAATTTCCTCTGTTCCTTTCTCAGATCCCTCATTGGCTCCTGGGATAGAAGAAAACAGAATTAAATACATGACGCAAAAAAAAACCTATTTGAATTCAAACATCTGAGAAATTCGAGGAATGATTTGAAAACCTTTTCCAGCGATGTCCTGCAGCTCCTGGAGGAAGTTCTGGTGACGCAGAATGGTCACGAGCCTGTCGTCTGCACACATGCATGTGCACACACATAGACACACACACATACACACACATGCACAGGAGGCAGTAAGTGTGTCATTTAAATACACATACATTAATATACTTTAATATGAGACGAATACAAGACTTGGACACATGATATTTAAAAAAACAGCTAAAATGACAGGAATTGGGAACAACACATTATTAAAACCTGGAAGTACTGCTGAACCTTTAACTTTGTCGACGAAATGCAGTTGGAAGAACATCATGAATGGAGATCACTTAAATGCTTGGTGAAGTTGCATGGTAAAAAAATCAACAGTAGAAATCTAAGCTATGTTTAATAGTAAGAAAATTTCCAGACACGCACAATGTGATGAGAACATATTCCCTTTCCTTTCCCAAAATGCCTACACACATCCTTCTCATTTCAGTTCCTATCACTGGCATAGCCTTCTCAAGTGCAATGACTGAACTGATTGGGGCACCCTAAAATGGATAAGGACACACTAGTAATTGTAGACTATGGCATCCTCTTTTAAAAAAGACAAGGACTACAAGATGTGACCATAAAACCTGGGATTGAATATGCCAGTATTATTCAGGATTGGAAGGACCAGGCACCTCCCATCATAGGAGAGCATATAATGGAAACACAAGTGAAACGGATCCATAAGCAACCAGCTCCATGCCATGGGTTTCTGCCAGGTGAACATGTACCCCCCTGGTCTCCAGTGTAAATGGCATGTTCCTGGCCTAGGTAGAGTCTGTACATGGTCTAACAGCAGCCGTACTCCACAAGTCCCAGAAGCCCTCAATTGAGCCATTGTGGATGAAGTAGAGGAAAAAGATGCGATAAGAGTCTACCAGTGCCTGTTTCCATGGAACTCCATGGTTTTGATTAAAACACACAAATGCTTCAGAGACAGGCCTGGGCACCATGTTCTCCTAGAACTTGAACAGAGGAGAGTGGTGAATTAGGGCTCAAATGGTTAAGGCTCTGGATTACTGATCTTACTATTATATCAAAAGGGTGGGGTGTGGGGGTCAACCCCCAGCACCAACAAGCCATCGTTAAGGCTTTGGACATGGCTCTAACCTTATCAGCTCCAGTGGTGCTGTCTCCTGGCTGACCCTGTGCTCTGACCCCAGCTTCTTAACTAGAGTACAAGAAAAAATCTTATGACTATGCTGTAAAGTACATTTGACAAAATAATTGAATCTTAAGACCCACTGGTTTTATATATGGCTAGAAAACCCCTGCAGGATGGCAATATAGTGCAGTGGAACAAGAAGCAGTGGTCATAAAACGGGCCATTAAGATGTTGAAGTACTACCTCTCCAGTGGACAATCCATTGTGGTTGTAAATCACAGGCAAAAGACAAAAATTCCCAAATAACTAAGAGGTTTCTGTCTTAGCAGAACTTTCATAAGGTAGGACGGGCATTCACAAAGGTATGGACTCAGATAACAGCAATAGGCTTTGATCTGGACAGGACAGGGGTACTGTGAGGGTGGCCCTCTATACCACTAATACTGCATTAGAGATCACTGTAGATCCTCACTGTCTAAGAGGAGATGAGACAGGATAAAAGCCTGCTGCGTTCACAGAGCAGTTTCTGTCTCGGTACTGGTGCTGACACACTTCGTTTATTACTTTGCAAAGACAGCTATGCTCTTCCTCTGTTGAGATCTTCCACTCTTGCTAAGCTTGGAAGAGTCCTGGGTCGTCCCCTCGCCGCACCCTGCAACCAGCATTAACTGCCTTGACACTTCCCTGAGTCTTCTCCAAATTGAGACAGCATTACTTGCCCACTCTGCATTCCTTTCTGCTCTTTTTGCTCCCAATTAAGAAAATGAAAGCCTCCTTGAACACTCGCCTGCTTCTGTGTGTGTGTGTGTGTGTGTGTGTCTGAGTTCTGCTGCTGCTACTGCAGCAAATCGCTCCAACGCCTTCAGCACAAGAGCTCCGTAATCAGTTCTGAGTGTTTGCGAGTGTCGTTTTTGCTGAAGTTAAAAGTAATTTCAACACAAATCGATATAATAATGTCTATTATGTACATATGATAAATAAGTATTTTGTCAGTTTTTCTTGCCCGAGTGTGTCTGAGTTTTGCATCACTTTTCTTCTCGATTTGTGTAAATCAGCTGCAGTGAGAATTATGTCCTTTCATAAAGCCGGACAATTAATCACTCTGTGTGTGTGTGTGTGTGTGTGTGTGTGTGTGTGTGTGTGTGTGTGTGTGTGTGTGCGTGTGTGTTAAATTTGTGCAGAGTCACATTTCTCCTTTTCTGCTGACCCACACAGTGCTGACTCAGCTGTTCACATTCCAGATAACATCTTTCTCTCTCTCTCTCTCTCTCTCTCTCTCTCTCCTTATGTCCATCACTCCTCTTCTCTGTCCTTACACGTTTCATTTCTCATCACTAAGCCCTGAAATTTTGCTAACGCTCTAATTGTGTTTCACCTCTGACTGTGTGTGTGTGTATAAGTGAGTGTGTGTAGGTGAGGCAGGCAGTGATGTGGAACAGCTCGTATTTCCTCACAGGAACTTTGCTGTGTGAGCAGTGTGTAGCCGAGGGGAAAATGAAACCCATTAAGTATTACATTAGCAAGGTCAGAGTGATGGGCACGAGGACGGGTGAGGACGGGGACGCCTGGAAACTCCAAAAACCGGCTTGTGGAGTTCGCCGAAAACTCAACTTGTGTGGAATAATGTTCTGCTGGATCACAGTGTCACTGCATTTAGCCAAAGCGCTTCTGCTTATCATTAACCATAAAGCATGGTGGTTGTAGGACGGTACTGGCTTTCACTGTTTCAGCAGCTGCATCTCCGACTGATCCCCGTGAACATGCTTCTTGGAGATATTTGTATACATTAAAAAACCCGCGTGACCAGTTTCAAACTCTTGCGGAGACCAAATCAGGTCAGGTCCATCTGAATGCCAGTCCCAAGCCTCGATAGAGTTGGACGGCTGCACCAGGAAGGGCATTCAGCTTAAAACCTGATACTGTGTTAAATAAACTTCTTCCATAAATGTGACTTAAATGTTACTTTACAGACCAATGTTCAATAAACTTCATCTTATCAAAATATATTAAAAAATATACATGTATTTATTTATTATAAATATCTCACCGGTCCTGAGGGTTTCCAGACACTTCTGAGACACGGGGAGGGACTGAGGCTGGCTCAGAGCATCAGCCAGAACCTCCACGATACACTTAACCACCTGTGGGGCAACAGAACACACAAAATCTAATGAAGCTTGGCTTAAAATTCTCATTTAGAAAGACAATATCTTTATTTATTTCCTTTGTTACGCTTTGTGGTCATGCGTACTCCGCTGAGAAAAGGCAAACGCCTTGCCTAGGAACTTGTAGGGTTCTCCACGAGGAACAAAAAAATAAAGGAAGAGCAGCAGTTCATAACCGTGGATGTTTGTGTTGTATGACAACATTTATAACGACCAACTCGAAGTTAGTGAAGTGGAGAGGCGTTCACATGACTCACGCTACAGGCGGAATAGGAGAGAATTTTTATAACCCTGCAGCTGTGAGTATGATCCAGTGGCCTGTACAGGATCTCACTATCCGAGAATTCAAGGTTTCAGCAACAGTCCAACTACTAGACTCTTTATCTAAAGCCACTTAAAACATCTACATTTGGAACAACAGCAAAAAATTAGGCATTGGAAAAATGAGCAATAAATATTTCTCAGCTTATAATATACAGTGTATGAGATAAACCAGGTGACTGTGGTGACACGCATTTCTAATACACAGATGTTTCTGTATATACATAATTCGGCTTCCCCCTGACCGTCTCTTCAATATACCCTAAAGACACACTGTTGTCTTGAGCATTGATTTGGTTTAAGTCCAACTTTTTGCTTCAGACAGCCACCAAGCAGCAAAATCACCAAAATGTGTCATCACTCAATGGAGCCAAATGGGAAAGTAAGAGTGAAAGGCAAGAGCATCAATGGCCTCATACAGTGACTTAAACCTTTTAACACTTAAATGAGGTAATTAGCACCTGGACAGCTCCCGTTCACCTGGTTTCAACGGTCCAAAATTTCAACTGTGGACTGAAACCTTGTCGCATCATTTTGTCCCAGAGTTTACTTTAGTCACACTGTTTATTGTATTATAGCATCTAAATGTCCTTCATGGCTCTCTTTCTCTCTCTACTAAACACACGCTGAGTCTTCTCATTACTCTCCCTAATCAGCATCGATCAGAGATGTGAACCCTGCCGTGTCCTTTATCAGAGAGAGAGAGAGAGAGAGAGAGAGAGAGAGAGCGTCAGATTTCACACAGATTTCAGCAGGACCAGGATGAGATCCTGAAACTCAGCACCTCATACCTCTTTATCCCCCACTCTCCAGCTTTCTTATGCTAACTACTTATGACTAACGAGTAAATCGTGCCCACTCCTTGATAACTTCACCCTGATCGAAAGGTCACAGTGACACACAGGAAGCAGGAGTAACAGAGCATGACGCAGTGAGGCTGGTTAAGAGTTGATCCGAGCTCCGTTACACACTGACTAAACCTTCACCATTTGATCCTACAGGCTTCATTACACAAGACCGCCGTGCTGTGTTCCACACTCCAAACTCTTTTAGAAACGGCAGAGACCAACTGTCACGATGTTGAGTCACAAATGCAGCAAATGTGTAGCCCACACACACACACACACACACACACACACACATGAAATATTAGCTCTGCAATATTGTATTCAAATATGCATGTTCAGTTTTCATGCTTGTTTCTGAAGGTCATTACTTTATCATTAAAAAGCGATTCTAATCCAACTCTTTCATGAATCTGTGAATTTTTAAAGAGCACATCTACAACCATATTCAGTGAAGGTCCCTTAAAATGTTCTGTGCAGAACCACTACATCAAATTTTTTTATATTCATAGCCCTAAAGGAATGAAGAACCCACCTGGGAGTGCAGTATTGTGGTGTTTTACAATGATGCGTGAGTCAGTTTGTACATTTGTGACTCAATATTTTATTTGTTTAACAAGATACATATATATATATATATATATATATATATATATATATATATATATATATATATATATATATATATATATATATATATATATATATATATATATATATATATACATATATATATATACTAACCACCATGATTCACAAAACCAATTACTAACCACCACTGAGGTGGCACGGTGGTGTAGTGGTTAGCACTGTCGCCTTGCACCTCCAGGGTCCGGGTTCAATACCCGTCTCTGTGTGCATGGAGTTTGCATGTTTTCCCCGTGCTTGGTGGGTTTCATCCAGGTACCCCGGTTTCCTCCCACAGTCCAAAGATATGCAGGTTAGGTGTTCCCACATTGCCTGTATTGTGTAAATGAGCGTGAGAGTGTGTGTATGTGTGTGTGCCCTGCGATGGATTGCCACCCTGTCCAGGGTGTACCCCACCTCATGCCCTAAGCCTCCTGGGATAGGCTCCAGGTCCCCGCGACCCTGAATACAGGATAAGGTCCTGACGCCGTGAGGCTGGTTAAGAGTTAATCCGAGCTCAAGTAAGTAACCACCAATGTCTCCCAATGACCAATCACTAACCACCACTGTTCCCTCATGACCTACGACTCATGACCAGTGTTCCAAGTAACTAATCACTGATCACCACTGTTTCTTAAAGACCAATCAATGATTACTAATACAACGATTTATCTTCAGGTAATCCTCCTTTCTTTGTGATTTAATAATTAAAGGTTCCACTTCTGAACCCATGTGATGAATAGCCACTGTTACAGAGTTCTGTTGCTCAGCTGTGGTGTAACGAACAATAACAGTGTGTGATGTTTACCTTCACATCCTCGTTGTCCAGGTGAGTGTGTGAGACAGGAAGTGAGGAGACTGGAGGAGGAAGGAAGATGATTTAGTGAGTCACACAGATATATTTAATGATGTCAGAACAACACACACACACACACACACACACACACACACACACACACACACACACACACACACACACACAGTCAAGGATATGTTTCATGAGAGAGAACTTTGTCAAACCAGTACATGTTTAGAGATTTATTTTCCAACATTTATATAAAGTTAACATTTTACAAGACAATCAAAGAAAAATAAACAATATGGGAAAATCAATTCAGGGAAAAATAAACAATGTAAACAGATCTAATGTTTAACCGTAATTTCTTCACCCCCCAGTGAGAAACAACTTCAGGAGAGAAAACCGAGAGGCTGCTGAGGGAGTCAGTGTTTATCCCTGCTGTAATGTCAGTGCGAACAGGAGATCACACACACTCGTTTCACACATTAAACACATAACGATAAATTCATAAAAACTCTGTTATTTAATGAATAATAATAATGATGCACAAACCACTGTGGCAGAAAAGGAGAAAACACTCCAGGCTGAGCTCCCTACAACAAGTTCTTTACAGAAGATGCCTTACACAAGGGGCTGTCCAACAAACTCCCTACACCAAGTGCTCTACCACAAGTTCCTTACACAAAGTGTCCTACAGAATGTGCTGTACACCAAGTCCCCTTTACCAAGTGTGCTACATAAAGCTCCATCTTTGAAGTGCCCAATGCAAAATGCCTTACAGAAGGAACACCAAGTGCTTTACCCCAAGCACCCTACACCAAGCTCCTTACAGAAGATGCCCTACACCAGGTGCCCTACACCAAGTGTCCTATACTAAGCTCCCTCCATCAAGGGCCCTATACAGAATCCCTACGGAAGGCATTCTACACACCAAGTGCTTTACCATAAGCTCCTTACACCAAGTACCCTACACCAAGCGCCCTACAGAAGAAGCCCTACACCAAGTGCCCTACAGTAGGTGCCGTATGCCAAGTTCTCCACACCAAGTGCCCTACACCAAGTTCCTTACAAAAGATGCCCTGTACCAAGTGCCCTACACAAAGTGTCTTACATAAAGTACCTTGCAGTTTGTGCCCTACACCACGTATACAATGAACCCTATATATGTACCCTATATCAAGTGCCCTACCCCAGGTTTCCTACATTAAATACCCTATACCAAGTGCCTTACAGAAGATGCCCTACACTATGTCTTATATCGAGTACCCTACCCTAAGGATACGTCGAGTGCCTTACACCAGTAAGTGCCCTACAGTAAGTGCCCTAGATCTTTCATCTTACAATAAATGCACTAAACTAGGTGCTCTACTCCCAGTGCTGTACAGTAAGTGCCCTACACTGGTGCTGTTCGTGGTGCTGAACAAGTTCCTCACAGCTGATGTTGATGATGATGTATGTATTGTGTGTGTGTGTGTGTGTGTGTGTGTGTGTGTGTGTGTGTGTGTGTGTGTGTGTGTTAGACTCACCGCACTGAAGCAGCAGCAGGAGCAGAGCACATCTCGGAGCTCTCATGACTCTGAGTGAGGAGTGTACAGGAGCACACAGCTTTTACTCTCTCTCTCACACACACAGACACACACTTTCTCTCTCTCTCTCTCACACACACACACACACACACACACACAGTCTGTGCTCAATAGATGAACAGAGCCAGTGCTGATGAGTTAAGGCTGCATGCTGGATCTGCGTATCAGCATCACTCACACACACACACCGACCACACACACATACAGTATACACACACACACACACATATACACACATACACTAGGAGCTGCTGCAGCGGATCGCACGCTTTATATCAGCCAGAGCAGCAGGAAGTGACGTCACCCCATCACTCCTCACCTCACACTGCTCAATGTTACAGAGTTTATTATTCACACACTGTACAGCTTATTAAACACCTCAGGCAGATTATATAGAGGGAGGTATAAAGAGAGATATAAAATTATTAATATTAAATGTTATATGATCAGGTTAACAAACTCATCAAAAATATTATTATTATTATTATTATTATTATTATTATTTATAATACATTAGTTTTTTTTCTTTTGAAGATATTTATCCTTATTTCTTATTATACATACATAATGTATGCATTTAATTTAAATACAATGAATTATAAATAAAAAATAATATAATAAAAAATGTAATTAATAAATTATTTACATTTTATGTTCCAAACAGACCTCTGACTCAGTAAATATGCATAATTGCAAGATTATTATTATTATTATTATTATTATTATTATTATTATTATTATTATTATTTTAAAATTTATCTAAGTTAAACATTTAAACATTTACCACAGCAGTGAACCCGAACAGTGCAAAATAAATAATTAAAGAAAGAAAGAAAGAAAACATTTTATAAAATTAAGGCAATATTGTACATCAACTAATGTATTAATGTAATGTGTAATTTTTCTTTTTTTAAATATGTATTAATATATAAAATATGAAGTTCAGATTCTTACATTTAATTAAACTTAAAGCCATGCATAATAATAATAATAATAATAATAATAATAATAATAAAGCAGTATGTATTTGTCACAGATGTTTTTATTCCAATTAATTTATTAAAATATATTTATAAACATGTTTAATTGAATTTTACTTCACTTAAAAACCAAGAAGAAATCTTTCCTGCTCTATGTTAATAGACTCCAGGAGATTCTGTGATAGTTGGTTTAAAATGTCAAAACTGTGGCTTTTAATATATTTATATAAACGTCTAGATTTTAACTCACCTGAAATCGAAAATCTTTTTCACTGAACTTCTACAATTTCCTTTTTCATGGGTCTAATCACCGAATTTCAGAAATTTTACGTTTCAGCCAGTCCTTTAGTTTTAAACACACGAGGCTGCTTCTCACAACCACACACACACACACACACACACACACACACACAGAAAGCTTCAAGTACTTAATATTCCACTCAGCGTTTCATTTCATTAAGGAGCCACTCCATTAAATACTGGCGATATTGAGTGATGGACTGACCTCCAGAGAGCTGTACGTGATACAACACACACACACACACACACACACACACACACACACACACACACAAACAAAACATAGCAGAAGAAACGCAGTAAAGATCTTAAAACTGCATTAGACTGACTGAGACAAGAAACTGTTTCTCCAAAAACTCAATAAAACACCTGAGAAAAACCTCAAACAGCTGCTTCCTAAAGCCATTAAGTTTAAACAACAGCTCTAAATACCTGTGGAAAATAAGGTATTACATTTTAAACCTAAATAAAAATACAGGTTATGACAAAAATTATGTATTAAAAATTCAAAGTAACAGAAGTCAGTGAGTGAGACTTGGCTCCTGTGATTTATGATCTGTTTAAATTTAAACGTTTCTAATAACGTTTGAAATGTTATGTCGATTGAAAAATTTAAAATCACCAAAAAAAAAATATTCCTGCCGGTCTTCTGCTCCACACTCCAGTCCAGCAGGTGGCGCTATGGTACCAACATCACATAAACTCTGGAAGAAGAAGAAGCAACACTGTGGAAGCGGTTTGTATCTCTTGCAAAAGCTGTGATGTGTTTCAAAGGAATTTCAATTTTAGACCAGTTATAATTTTTAAAAGTTAAAACTTCAAAAAAAGTTTCGAGACCAGTTTTGTAACTCGCCAGCAGGTGGCAGCACAAGGCTGCACACACACAGTCACAGGAAGCAGCGGCCTTCATAAGTCAGTGTGCCAAAAGACACGGCCCTGTGTACATTACATACGGCTGGTGCTGTTCTGACCACCTGCATTACCACGTATGTGATTTCATCATAGACAGCAAGTTAGAACAAATACTGAGCATGAAATTCTGTGTGAAACTGGACAAATCTGCCACAGCGACGTCTGATGTGATTCAGTGCACAGAAGAACATCAAGATTCAAGATTCAAGAATTTTATTTGTCACATACATGGCTGTATAAGTACAACAGTAGTGAAATGTACAAATAAAAAAATTATTATGTATGTATGTACAAAATAAAAAATAAAAATAGACGTCGGACGTAGGAGCAGAAGGAACATCGCATCAAGTCTGCTGAGAACTCGTCCTTCATGTTGGGGACCTTTTATAGGTGTCTCCGACGACCCTGAGACGGAGTAACAGTCTTCACAGTAGAAGACCGAGGCGGGTCCGCAGCTTAACCAAGTGCGCGCTCATTGTCTATTTCTACATCTGTAGCATTGCGCATCGAGGATTCGTCCCCAGGGTCCAGACCGTCAACAGCGAATTCTACTACCTCTGAGACAGGACCGGATCTGTAGGGCCTAAATCTCAAAACCTTTGTTGATTCAAGTCAAGGCATCGAATTCAGCAAAAGATCAATTAAATCACACAGTATGAGTATATAAGTATCGGATATACAGGATGTGTGTGTGTGTGTGTGTGTGTGTGTGTTCCTACATCTGCAATATGAATAAAATACTAAATAAACCAAAACTAATTAAGGAAAAATAAATACAGCTATGTTTCAGCTGTAACTTAAATAGAAAACATAATGAGTTTGTTCGTCTGGTCAGGTGTGTGACGTACGAGCAGCAAATTCATCTAGTGTGCACACTGCGCTTATCTGGTTTATTAAAAGAGGTGGAGAAAACACATCTGTCTGCCATGTGTGTGTGTGTGTGTGTGTGGTTTCACATTTATGCTGAAACCATTCAAATATGAAACTGTGTACAAAACACACACACATTTAATTTCCTGTGTCCTTGTGTTTAAAGATGAGATGAGATTTTTCCTCTGTTACACAATCACAGCCAAACAGAGTTCAGCGCTAAAATAAGACACACACACACACACACACACACACACACACTGAAGTCCATTAACACAAATACACACTCAGAGTCGCAGTCGATGGTATACATGTTACTCGTGATCTCTCCAGCTGAATGATGGAGGGGGTCGTTCAAGTCAAACCGGGACGTGTTTGGATGGAATTTCAGATGAACGAACGTGTAAAAGTGATGTTGATGTCGACAACTGACGGTGCTATCTTGCACATTACAGGAATTCGTACCACCCTGTACAGTTCTGTACTCGCTCCAAGCCATCCATTCACACATTAAAGGAGTTCCTGGGAGGCCGGTGTTCCAGACAAGGAGCAGACATGGCTCCAGTGTACTGAGAGAACGTTCTACCTTGATGTTGTGCAAGCTCTAGTGAAACACTGGAATAAGTGCATTAGTGTATCAGGGGATTATATAGAAACATAAAGGGAGTTTTCACTCTCAGAACGGTGTTATTCTGCAAAAGTCCCGTTTTGACTTGAACACCCCTCGCATAAACATATAACTCCAAGTTTAATAATGAGCACAAACACAGTGAATGTTTCCATCTCTGGATAAGATGTCTACATAAATTAATAATAAATAAACATTTCTCATGCTGTATTCTGAATGTTCGTGATTTATATCTGTAATTCCCTCACATCACTGTACAGCTCCATCTTCTCCACCCTGCACTTTGTCATGTGATGGAAAGCTCTTACTTGCTCTCGCCCTGCTCACTGCCCTCTAGAGGTTACCTCCTCCTTATCCTGATTTCCCAGGACGGGTTGTTAGGCAGCTCGCGGTGCTCACACTCGCTCCGCTTTCTCTCAGGAGGACGAACAGAGTCATACACTCAGCTCCGGGTAGAAGAAACGCAGCAGGTTACAATAACACCGTCTGGATAATGAGTTATAATAAGAATAGTAATAATGATAAAGATTACAGCTTAAACAGAAACTTGATGGTTTTTCCAGGAATGTAATTTCCGGCCTAGCGAGCTGACGGGATGCTAATCAGGGAGATGATAAAGCAGGCTGGCGTCAGCATGGGCTCGGTGTTTACCCTGAGTCACGTGACCGGGTAACGTCTCTGATATGAACTAAGCCGGGGTTTATTACAGAACTCACCTGCGTGGGATTATCTGTGAAATCTGCTACGAAGCTGCTAGCGATCGTGTCATGTGATGTGTAGCGTTAGGATTAGACAGCATTGAAATAAGCCTCAACAGTTTTGGATAAACTCTAACGTGTGTGTGTATAAAGAGAATAAAAAGCACAACTCAGACTGTGACATTTCAGTAATCGCATCACTCCAGTCTGAACGCCGCACTCCACAAAACCTTTTCGCGTTGACCTCAGGCTGTGTGTCTGAGCTCGAGTACACAATTACCTCCTGTAGCTAAATCAATTAGAAGGCCATTAGTGTAGGTTGAACAGAGTCTGCACCTGCCGCAGCGCTAACACGCTTCATATCCGATTAGTCGGATCAGGAAAAGGTCGCCAGGTCAGGGGACACAATGTTCTCAGGTGCTCCTGACAACAACGGCGCATGCTAGGACATGTGCTAAGAGTTTAAATGTGCTAAGATTGCCTTGAGGTTAATCATCCAAAAACTAAGCAAATATGTTTATAATCAAAGAGTAGTCTTGTGTTAAAAGAGTATGGTGCTAGTTTTTACCATTTTATGTCCTGTAACGATGGCAGACATTGTTGTTATTCTCACTGCTAGCGCGATTACAATAGAGTTTAAAAAGGGAAATTATTTTTGCCAATTTCAAATACAAGTCATAATGCTAAGGTTTCACTGCTTAAAGTCCCAGAATGCAGTGCAACTAAGTGTATCTGATACATCGCTAACGTGGCTCAGCCAGTCAGTTAGAGATTTATGAGATACAGACAGAGATAATGGTGATGCTGGTATTAGCTTCAAAGCTTTGGAAGCTAATCTGCCTGAGCAGAGTGTGCAGATGACAAAGCACTAAAGTGCCGCCGCATCGCTCTCCAGAGATAAAGTCATGGCTGAATGCCATTGCTATATTATCAGCCGGTAGCCAAATGGCATTGTGGGTAATGGTGGACACTAGGGGTGCAACAAATTTCCAAATTACTAGATGAAAATCAATGGCCAAATTGAGATGCATACAAATTTAGCTGTCAATTATTTGGTGATGCCACTGCGTGTGTTTTTCATGCTAACTCAGAATGATAAAAAAAAAATAGCAAAACCTTAACAACCAAAAACCATTTTAAGTGTGAGAGAACTTCTCTAACTTAGCCAAAGCCATTGTAAACTGCAGCATTTACAGAGCTGACCTATTCTGGTGGGAGCTTTTTGGATGATGAATTCTCATGTCAGTATGTTAGTTATCCAGCTATATAGTACTCAACATTAACAGTTGGCCGATTGCCTAAAGTTATTAACCTCTGTGTTTGGGTAAGTGGAATGCCTCAGGCAGTTGAACAAGTGAAAATTAACGTGATGTTTTTATCAATCATCTCATGTTAAAAACCAATGTTGTTGCTGTTATTAGCCATCCACTAGCTGTCTATGATGTGATTCTGTTGACCAATCAAAGGCTAGGTTCCTGACTTCTGGACCAATCAGAGACTGGGGTCTTGACTTGTTGACCAACAAGAGGCTGTGGTTTTGACTTGTGGACCAATCAGACTCAGTTGTGGACTTGTGGACCATTAGAGACTCTAGAGCTGCTGACCTGTGTACCAATCAGAGATTCAGGTGCTGACTTGTAGACCAATCAGAGGCCGGATTTCTGACTAAAAAAGCAAACAGAGGCCATGTTAACTTTGGACTAATCAGAGGCTGGGTTCTTGACTTGTGGACTTATCCAAAGCTGGGTAATTGACTTGTGGACCAAACAGAGACCGGGTTCTTGACTTCGGACCAATCAGAGGCTGAGTTCCTGATTGTGCAGCAGCACTGATCTCAAATACAGAATCTAAATATTGGCATCACGGAATCTCAGTTTTTCTAACAATAAAAATGTAACTGCCATTATCACCATCTGCCCTCTTCAAACTTTAAATAGGAGTTACAATATATTTTATTGGTTTTAAATCATGACAGTAAAATAGGCTATTGGAGTTTTTTATTTATCTTTTGTTTTAGCAGAAAAGTTAATTAAATATGGACCATCTTTATTGTCTTTTTAGTTAATTTGCACAGTCTAAAAAATAAAAACCCTCAGGCTACATTTAAAAGCTGGGTGCTGAATAAGAGCCACTGGGTAACTTTGAATTTGATAATTCATTACCGGAATAATGGATTAATCATCTCAGTAATCAGTCATTAGCTGCAGCCTAAGTGGACCAATTTACCGTGAACTAAAGAAATGAAAGCAAACTGACATCATAAAAGATCTCAACTTAACACTTGAACACTGTTTACTATGCAAATCATTCATAAAGACGTTTCCTTTACAGTCCCTGCACAATCTTGTTCCGCCAACCTATCTACCACAGAAGACAGGGCTTTCAGTGAGACCTCAAAACTGTAACCTTACGGCTCTGCCCTTGTCCATCTTTTTTTTGCACCTTCCTTCCTGATTTTTGAACACAACTGAAAACCCATCTTGTTTGGCTGTAAATCTTATGTCATATCTGCTTGTCTTATTGCGCATTATACAACCTGAGATATCAGACAGCTGCACTCTGTACATAGTGGAATATTGGAGAATCTTGACAGCATAGAGTCGTAATACAGGATTTACTTTGAGTCCAAGTCTAGCAGAAGAAAAAGAAAACCATAAGCTCAGAGAGGAAGAGGAGCATGACGTGCCGAGCTGGTACAGACGTGCCACTCCTCACAAAATTGGGCCTGGTGTAGATGTATGGATGGTCCTAAAATAAGAGAACACAAAGATCATGAGCAGTAAATGGATGAATAGATAAAGAGCAATTGATATGACTTTAGAAATGTTATTAAAACAGGTGAAGCTTTACCACAGGAGGACAGATGAGCTGAATTGGAGATGAAAAACTCTTAACCATGAACTTTTCACCTTCAGGCTGGAACTGAGATGTGATAAAGAGAAGGAAAGTCATCAGAATGTGTCTTATTACTCTACATACGATATAACATGTTCTTGAAGACCTATTTGGATGTGATCAGTTTTTAATGTGGATAAAATGTTGGTCAGTTTAGTTTCTGCCACATTTCGTTTCTAAAAACTCTTTGCCACATTTAGTTTCTAGACCTGATGTTACTCAGATCACCAATAAGATATTATTTTACCTCTCAAACAGCTCATACATGCACCACCAGGTGAACTGAACATCACTGATTACTAAATATATACCAATAAACTGGTGATAGGACCATGATTCACCCAAGGTCACCTATGCCCATGGTCAGATGGCTGGTACTAGTGCCGGGTTCAGAGCTGCTTCAATAGCTAAACTCCTAACTTTGCAAGCAGTTCTCCTTGCTTTCTTCTTACTAGGAAGCATTTGAGCTGCCCATTGCATATTGAGTCGATTTTTTAAAGCTGGTGCTCAAAAACTTTTAGTTGGTCGTGATAATCCTGCCCTTAGCCCTTGTCATACGCAGTTCTTTTTTCGGCCCAACAAAGTGTTGGTGCTGCCAAGGAACCGGTTTTTCTGTCTGAGGACTGGTGCTTTGGCTGTCTGAAACTTAATGACTAGTTCAAAATTGGGCACCAGCTCCGAACTAGCTCCAGGACAACCTTGGTGGAATAGGGGTAACAGTGCATCACAGCTGACCGTGATGGGGCCCAGCAGGCAAATAGCCCAAGTTCTCCAACCCAGCCTCCAAACTTACCAGATCCTAATCTAATTAAACACCCTTTTATAGGATGTGTCACAAAGAAAAGTCTAAAAAATTCCAGGGCCCGTCCTGCAATCCACTGCATCCAAGAATCCCCTGCAATGAACTGGTGTCCAACACAGCACACCACCCTCCATTTTATTAATTGATGCTCGAAGCTTCTTTAAGGGATTTCCTACACATCTACAGCACACATCTACATCTACTACACATCTACACGTCCATTAGAGAGAAAACATCTTTCAAGCATGTTTCTGATGTTAAACTCACCATGTTGTTCCAGAGACCCTTCGCCAGCTCTTCATGTCCCTTTATGGTGAAGTGGAAACAGTCTGGAGTGAAGAAGCTCATGTCAATCTTTCCATTCTTAACAGGAAAAACAGCAGGATGAGACAACATCACATTACACACATGGGTTATTTTAAGTTAATTAAAAACAAGCAAGCTGCTAACAAGCTAAACCCGTAGCATCAGTCATTGACTAGTTGATGATTTTCGTCTATATTTCCTGGTTGACTAGTGGCAGTTTTTACTTTTTGGGGCTGTAACAATGCAATTAAAGTCTTACAGGAAGTCTTGGAGGGTCTGCATGTTTCAGGAACGGCTGAAGAACCACGGCGAAGTCCGTTTTAAAGAACCGATTAGTATGCAGAAGCTGCTCCAGGGCTTTCTGAGAGAACAGTGCAAAAATCTGAGTGAGCACATGAAGTTATAATAATAATCTTTATTTACTGTGTATAAGCTGTTTGAGCTGAGTGAAGTGCTGGGTAATACTATTTCAGAATATCAGCTAGGGACACCATCAAGAACCTCACATTCCTACTGAAGTCAGGGTTTGATTGTGCATGATAATGTGTTTTCTTTTAAAACAGGATGAAGAAATAGTTTTTTCGAAATCGGCCACACCCCAGACTCTTAGTGATCTGGCTTAATAGGGAGTTTAATTAGCCTCCTTTGTGGAGCATTTGTTCACTTTATCCTGGAGTGTATCCATGGATTCAGTGCGTTTCTGGAGGAATACTTTATATTCAAGGTCAATTGTAAGATATGTTCATCTCTCCTTCCCTTTCATAGACTTTTTACATTCTGAAACATAATGTAAAAAGTTAGAAAAATAAAAGGAAGAAAATCTGTAAAATATTTATACACAGCTTTAATAAAAGTCCGATAAGTTGGGTCCTTTAAGTTTTTGAATTACACACTGATGCACGGGACATTGGACGATATGGAACCTAAATTAGAACCTTGCTGGACACAAACAAGTTTGGTTCTCTACACTATATTACTGAAATAACACGTCAGTATCTTATAAACAAGCACACCTCTAGCATGCAGAAGACAAGGGTTTGTACTTTTGTAGTTGATCTTCACACCTGGTACTGGAGATTGACGTCCATCAACTCTTTAAGTTCAGCAGAGTCTGAAGCCGGCCTTACCAGGCATGAGCAGAAGGACCTGAGGAAAGAATTTGTGTAGAAGTGAAAGTCAACAGTGAACAAATAAAGGAAGAACAATAAGGAACCAAAAACAAAGTTGTAGAAGACTTTAACATGTCTTTTTTTTCAATATCCTGTTTCTTTGAGTCTACACAGTACATATACAGAACCTCTGGAGTAGACAGCCAGGCGTGGGCTTCTGCACCTCTCTTAATGTCCCCATGGGTAAAATCTGAACCACATTCACAATCATACGAGGAACCTGAAGGTAAAGAAAGAGTCAACTTTTTCTGAAGACTCAGTATAGAAAACGTGCTTGTGCTTTGAGATGCTGTGAAGGAGTTCATGAGCAGATGCTTTGACAATGAGAATCAGGTGAACTTCATTTGTGTTTGTTTTTACATATATAGAACGTTTTAATGCTTATTTGTCTACCTCATTCATCAGCATCTCCAGGGACGTGGCCATGTAGTGGATGAAGTTCTCCACTGAGTACAGAGACTGTGTAAAAAAACAGAAAAACAGAAGAAGGTGAAGGACGTAGTGAAAAGAACAATACAAGGTTACACATGGAGCGTGTGGAACACTCGACCTTGTCCTTGCAGTAGTCGCAGATATCGTTCATGCCTATGAGAACCGTCAGAAGTTTCCAGTCCTCGTCGAAGTTAATCTCCTGGAGTTTAAACACAAAAAGTGAAATTTAACTCGTTTTGCAATAAAACACAGACTTAGGAGCAGTCTGATCTTCTCACCTCAAGCATCTTCAAGGTGTCGATCAAACGTCGAGCTTGTTCAGGGAGATTACTTACACACACACATACACACACACAGTCTGTTATTAAGCTCCACACCTGTGAAACTTCTTAGAAGGTGTTGTTCTGTACGCTGATACCTACAAGGTGTTGTGTCCCGTCACAGCCAGATTCAAACCCGTATCACTGAGTGGAGCCGGGGTTCCGTGTACGGTTCTGCTTCGAGCCGGACCCACGAGATTGGGGTTAAAGAGCTTGAGGATGTCTGAGACACACACCCAAATGGTGTAAGAACTCAGGGTGACATTTTTTAGGGTAGAAAATAAATAATAAATAAATCCCGCAGGTACTGTAGAACCCTGATCTTCATATTTCGCTTGGTTCGGCTCAGTCCGTTCACTCGTATGCCGACGCACATTTCTTGCAAAATTAATATTCTTAAGGCAGGGTATTCATATGACGAAGCATTATTTTTATTATTGTTATTATTATTATTATTATTAACTATTTCCTATTTAACAGTAACCCGGACAGAACCCTGTGGTCCTGATGTTTGGTTCTTTCGCTATGCTGTTTGGGCCACAATAACCTTCTCATGTGAAAGGTTCTATAAGAAGGAAATTGTTGTTGGAAATTGTTCCGTGTGTAAGAAATGCTAGAAGAAACTTCAGCAGGACTTACTGGCGAGGGTTATGACGTTCTGGAAGGTTCCGTAGCCGCCGATGCTGTGTGAGGTTTTACAGACAGAGACGTCAGAACATTAGACCAGAAAGCAGCTGCTTGGGTTTAAATGCAGCGTTGTGTGTTTTGTAAGTAATGTGTAAATACAAAGGATGTTTAGGAAAGAGTGCAAAAGTTTATTTTTTTTCTATATTAATAAAAATGTATGTTCATATACACTCACCCAAAGGATTATAAGGAACACCTGTTCAATTTCTCATTAATTCAATTATCTCTGCAACCAATCACATGGGAGTTGCATTTAGGGGTGTGGTCCTGGTCAAGACAATCTCCGAACTCCAAACTGAATGTCAGAATGGGAAAGAAAGGTGATTTAGGCAATTTTGAGTGTGGCATGGTTGTTGGTGCCAGACGGTCCGGTCTGAGTATTTCACAATCTGCTCAGTTACTGGGATTTTCACGCACAACCATTTCTAGTGTTTACAAAGAATAGTGTGAAAAGGGAAAAACATCCAGCATGCGGCAGTCCTGTGGGCGAAAATGCCTTGTTGATGCTAGAGGTCAGAGGAGAATGGGCCGACTGATAGAAGAGCAACTTTGACTGAAATAACCACTCGTTACAATCGAGGTATGCAGCAAAGCATTTGTGAAGCCACAACACTCACAACCTTGAGGCGGATGGGCTACAACAGCAGAAGACCCCACCGGGTACCACTCATCTCCACTACAAATAGGAAAAAGAGGCTACAATTTGCACGAGCTCACCAAAATTGGACAGTTAAAGACTGGAAAAATGTTGCCTGGTCTGATGAGCTTCGATTTCTGTTGAGACATTCAAATGTTAGAGTCAGAATTTGGCATAAACAGAATGAGAACATGGATCCATCCTGCCTTGTTACCACTGTGCAGGCTGGTGGTGGTGGTGTAATGGTGTGGGGGATGTTTTCTTGGCACACTTTAGGCCCCTTGGTGCCAATTGGGCATCGTTTAAATACCACGGGCTACCTGAGCATTCTTTTTGACCATGTCCATCCCTTTAGGACCACCATGTACCCATCCTCTGATGGCTACTTCCAGCAGGATAATGCACCATGTCACAAAGCTCGAATCATTTCAAATTGGTTTCTTGAACATGACAATGAGTTCTCTGTACTAAAATGGCCCCCACAGTCACCAGATCTCAACCCAATAGAGCATCTTTGGGATGTGGTGGAACGGGAGCTTCGTGCCCTGGATGTGCATCCCACAAATCTTCATCAACTGCAAGATGCTATCCTATCAATATGGGTCAACATTTCTAAAGAATGCTTTCAGCACCTTGGTGAATCAATGCCACGTAGAATTAAGGCAGTTCTGAAGGCGAAAGGGGGTCAAACGCCGTATTAGTATGGTGTTCCTAATAATCCTTTAGGTGAGTGTATGGTGTAAGTGGTTTGCCACTTAATACAATTGCAGTTCAAGTCGAACCAGGACTTGTGATGGAATTTCTGGAGAATGTTTTTCTGTGCAAAAATCTAAAGTGATTGACTTGAACACCCTTTGTATTAAAATAAAATTGACCAAAAAAATTTGAATTACTTTAGTTTTATTTTTTTTATTAATTTTTTTTATATATATCTGGCAATACAGAGGGTGTAAAATTTTTGCACTGTAATAGGGTGGAGTGTGTGTGATCTAAGCACCTCCAGGAGACATGTCGGAACTCGATGGGGATTCCCAGTACGGTAGTGGCATTCGCCCCGATAGCGGTCTGTAATAACACACACACACACTTCCTGATCGGTCAAACATTTTAAAATAATAGTGTTTTTTTTTATGCCTAATGGAGAGGCCACGCCCACTTCACCCCCTGCTGTGTGTTTACTGACCGTCAGAGAATCTCCCAAAGCTGCAATCACCTTAATGTCGGCTGCCTTCACCTCTTCAACTGGAACACACACACACACACACACACACACACACACACACAGGAAGCAGGAAATCTACAACCTGAATAAAATCTTAAGATCATGAGATACTGTTCTCCTGAAGATTTCCGTCCCATAAACACATCAGTGATAACACCCCTGGGGTCAGACTGGTACCTGAAGTGGGGACGGAGGGTGAGGGGCTCGTATCAGGACAGAGGAACGGCGCATGCTTAAAGCTCACAGGTCTGCTCTTCTCAGGATGCTCCTGTAACACCAAACACACACACACACACTCACATCACATCTAATACACGAGGTGTCGATTAGTTTTCTATAGCAGCAGTCGTCCACTCCACTTTAATACATTATCGTTTCCATAGCAACATGGATGTGGACAGGAGAAAAAAAGAAAAGAGAAAAGCTGTACATTGATAAATGAAATAGTCAAGAAATAAGTGGATGGATGGAAGGAAAGAGTTAAAAGGTTCATTAAAACATAAGAAAATGTTTCTCTCATGGAGAGATTGAATTTTCACTTCCTCACTCTCTCATCTTCTATACCGCTTTATCCTGTATTCAGGGTCTCGGGGACCTGGAGCCTATCACAGGAGGCTTAGGGCACGAGGCAGGGTACACCCTGGACAGGGTGCCAATCCATCACAGGGCACACACACACATTCATACACACACTACGGGTAATTTGGGAATGGCAATTAGCCTAACCTGCATGTCTTTGGACTGTGGGAGGAAACCCGAGTACCCGGAGGAAACCCACCAAGCACGAGGAGAATGAGCACACAGAGACGGGAATCGAACCCGGACCCTGGAGGTGCAAGGCGACGGTGCTAACCACTACACCACCATGCCGTCTAGAATTAATTATCGTCATTGAAAATGAACAGATAAAACAAAGCATTGTGTAAAGCGGTGTGTATTGATGTAAGACGTGTATGGAAGGAGTCTCCAGTGTCAGAGTGGAGGTAAAGCTGTAACTTTCAGATTAATGACAAAGGTGTTTACGCGTCGTTGTGGGTTCTCTGTCTTAATGTTATGAGGGAAAGAAACAAAAATCAAAGGACGGCAATATAACACAGATCTACATTAAATATATTTATATAAATAGATTTAATAATAGTTTTAATTTAATCTTGTAATTATTATGGTAACAGGAACTCCAGTGAGACAATGTACAGAACAGACCTTCCTCATAGCGTCCTCGCTGTAATAGCCGAGTCCTTCTTCATATTCCCGCCTCCATTCATTTCCTTAATCACGTTCCCATAACAAGAAAGAGAAATCAATTAGCGACATGTGACTTTTGACCCCAAGACTACACATCAGGATCCTCGGTTCAGGCCTGATGTTGCTCTCCACTTATGCCGCTTCTAGAACTTACCTCTGACACAACCGGGGGTGAGCAGGCACGTTGCCACGGCGATCCAAAGCCCCTGCATGATGGTGTGTGTGTGTGAGTGAGTGAGATCTGGACAATGGCTAAAGCACATGGTCAGAGCAGGTGACTATACCAGGGCCCCTTTTAGCTCAGGAAACATCTGAGAGACAAAGCATGCACGCACGCACACACACACACACACACACACACACATACACATGAAGGGGGTGTGGTCATATGATATGACACTCCATAAAGGTTAAAAACTAGCATCATCATAAACATCTCCCAAGAATGAGAAAGTCAGGATTCAGCACACACACACACACACACACCATTAAAGCTACAGCAATCAGACTTAATGAAGATGTTTAAATGTTAATTAAAACATAAAATGGTACAAGAGAGAATTAATTATCTTCACTAAAAATGTTGATCTACACTGTAACTTTACAGAATTACAATATTGTGAAAATATTTTTCTTCCATTTAAAAAGTGAAACTAATATATTTTAGATTTGTTAGTTGTCCCGTGAAACATTTTACGCTTTTTTTTGTAAACATAATTTCATAGATTATGCTTTACAGCTCATGAAAATAAAAAAAATCAGTATCTCAAAATATTCGAATATTCCCATTGGATAAATTCAAGATGAACTGGCAAAGTAACATAATGTTCTTGTAACGCACTCTGTACCTGGTCAGGGCTCCTTTATCTCCTTTTAAATAATTACTGCAGCGGTGCGGCATGGCATGGAGGACATCAGCCTGCGGCACATTATTGAAGACCAGGCCACGTATTTACTAAGCATCTCAAAATAGGATGCAAATTTGGTCCTACTTTTAGGAGTAAAATAAGAAATCACTTCTATCTCTACTAAAATGTAGGACATCTCCAGAGGTGGCAAGGAGTAGTAAAAACAAGACGCTCAGGCAGAGATGCAATTGGAAGAGAGAAGTTTTAGTATGACTGAGTGAAACAAGGGTGGCACTGTCGCCTCACACCTTCCATGTTTTTAAGTTTGCCTGTTCTCGCAGCTTTCAAACAGTGACACAGCGACAGTGTCGGTAAAAAATTAAACTCTGCTCTTACTACACCGCAGATTCAGACATTTCCTCAAAATAATTTGCTTCTGTTCACTTTTATCTTTAGAGATAAGAGTAGGGCAGAATTTTTCTTTATTTCTTTACATTTTACTTTGCACTGACTCCAGCCTCACTCCATTCCACTCCTTGTGAAGATCTCCCAAGTTCTTGGATCAGCTTTGTTTGATTCTGTTCTTAATGCTGCGATCATCCCTGTTGCTTGTGCACATTTTCCAGTCAACTTTCCATGGGTATGCTTCAATACAGTGATGACCTACTACGTCTTTTCTTCCTTGTGGATGATCGTCGTCCGGACAACTCTTAAGTCAGAAGTCTTTCTTTCGCTTTCGTGTACTGAACAAGACAGACGTACAAAGTATTTATACTGTATGAACAGTAATTTACTTAATCTTGAAATGAAGTATTCTAATATTTTGAGATACAGATGCAATTTATATAATTTTACATTCTACGTAGTAATTTCACATTCTCCGTGTGCGTTTGTGTGTGTGTTGGTTGTGGGGGAGCACAACACGCTCTTAGATGCCCCTCTACTCCTGAGTGGGGTCGATATACCATACTTCCTGGCCAGGTCAAAACTTAAAAAAATTAGCCTGGAAGAAAGCAGTTTTGCCCGACCCTAGACGCTCTCCTAGACCAGCGTCATGATTATACAACTTAGTAGCAGCAAGAATTCACAAACACAATGTTCACCTCACACACACAAACAAACACGGTAAAGATCATCTTGCCTGTTTATTTTGTGAAACAAATAGTGATATTCTGCTCTCTGTAATAACCGTACACACACAAACACACTTTACTCCTCCTCCTCATTTATCACCATAATATAAATCTGACATTTTGTAGGTGTGTGTGTGTGTGTGTGTGTGTGTTAAATGTGAAAATATCTTGCCTTTGTAATTAAAGAAAAAGGCACAGGACAGCAACAATGTAACATTCTTAAAGAGAAAGAAAGAAAAAAAAAAGCTGAGGCCACGCCCAGATCAAGGGTCCAGTTCTCACTCCTCATTTGCATATCCACTGTGATTGGTCCATAGTGTCAAGTGACATCACAAAGTGGAAAACATCTGTCTAATAATTTAACCTTATAAATGAACTCCACTCTGACTAACACACACACACACACACAGTAAAGCATGCTAATGTTTTTTTTCTCCCACTGTTGTGACTTTTAATGATTTCCAGTGTGTTTTAGGTCTTATTTAGCAAAACAAACAAAAATAAACAAAATGAGATGGGGTTCTCGTCCTCAGTGTTCAGAAGTACCGAACTTCTCCCCTAAGGGACGAGTGAATGGAGTCTTTGTCTGCTGCACCCTGAGCCGTACACACTTTAGAACCAAGTCCCGGTTCTCGAAGCGCATGGTGTGTGTGTGTGTGTGTGTGTGTGTGTAAAGGGCTGTACCGAAAGTAATGCAAAAGTGGAGATAACATTTTAATAACCGACACAGGAGTTCGTGTAAAACTTCATCCAAACTTCAAGGTACGATTTCACAGACTCGGTCACACGCTGTGCGTTTGCGTCGTCATGGAGCCTGACCTTTGAACCGTCTTTGTCACAGTTTAGCTTCTTGCACTTTGTGTTGTGTGTCTCTTTCGGTATGGCCCTCATATTTATATATATGTGTGTGTGTGTGTGTGTGTGTGTGTGTGTGTGTGTGTGTGTGTGTGTAAGACGCCCTCGCCGAGGATCATGGGAGTGGTCTGTCCCTTAAGGTAATACTGGTGTGGGCGGAAAGAGCACGCTCAGGCTCCGCCTTTCTCGCGGTCTCGGGTCTCTCACGGGTGTCCATGCGCTGCGGCTCTTTAATCGTGGTCGGGTTCGGGGGCGGGGCCACCTTGCTCCGGCTGGGGGACGGGTCTGGGCGGGGCGGGTGGGGCTCTCGGGACGGGCTGGTGCTGTCTTTGTCTGTAGGCGATGACGGTCCCCAGGAGCAGCGCGATCACGGTCATGAGGTACAGATCCCACTCGGGTCCCAGCAGCTGGTCCAGGTCCACCTGAGAGACGAGCTCCTTTAGCTGGAGGGGGCGTGGAGAGCAGAGTAAACAACAACAACAACAACAACAACGGCTGTCATGGAACTAGTCAGGTCATCTGCTGATATACCATTTCAACTTGTACATCTCTTTCATAAGGGTGTGTGTGTGTGTGTGTGTGTGTGTGTGTGTGTGTGTGTGTGTCTTACGTTTAGATCATGGAGGTACTGCAGTGTGTAGAGGAGTCCCAGTTTACACAGGGCGAGGAACACGGGCACCTGGGCGTCAGGACTCGCCTCGGCAGCCATGTCGTAGAAACGCTTGGCCAGGTGGATGTCCTGCACCGAGAGAGAGACGTCAGCACGAAGACACGGGAACGCGCGCACACACTCACTCACTCACTCACTCACTCACACACACTCACACTCACACACACACACTCACACGAGGAAACGGAACAACGTAATAAACTAGCGCGAACATGAGGAGGAAAATAAACAAAACAAAAAAAATACATACGCATAAACAAGATCAAATAAAGGAATAAGAAAAGAAGCAGAAATGAAAAATAGACAGAATGAGGAAAACAATTAAATAAAAAAAGGAAGGAACTGAAAAAATCTAAAGAAGAATGAAAGGAAGGACAAGTCAAAAGGAAAGAATGAAGCAAAAAGGGAGGAAAAATGGACTGATTAGAAAGAAAAATTAAAAACAACAAAGCAGAAAGGTAAAAAAAAATTAATCAATTAGTGGATGAAAAATCAAGGAAGTAAAAATAAATTGTAAACAATTAAATGGATCCTAAAAAAAAAGAGAAGAAAAAGGAAAAGAAAGAAGATGGAAGTAACTAAAAACAGAAATGAAAATCAAAGGAACCAAAAAAGGAAGGAAATAAATAAAAAAATAAAATAACATAAGCAGGAAAGGAAAAAGGGTAGACAAGGGAAAAAAAAATCTAATGATGAAAAATCAGGGAAGGAACAAAAAGAAATCTAATAAAATGTAATAAATGAGGAAAAGAAGACTGGAGTGTTTATTGTGTCTGCTCCTGATCATCAGTACGAGTGTGTGTGTGTGTGTGTGTGTGTGTGTGTGTGTGTGTGTGTATGTGTGTGAGTACCTGTTTGATGCCAAGGCCCATCTCGTGCATGTACCCCAGGTTGAACATGGCCTGTGCGCTGTGCTGCTGCTCCGACGCCAGTCTGTAGTGGATCACCGCCGTCTCGTAGTCGACATCAGTGCCGTAACCATAGAAATGATAATCACCCAGTTTAATCCTGGCCACAGTGTAACCTGTATATACACACACACACACACACACACACACACACACACACAATGTGTAAAAGTAAGCATTATTAAATAACCCTGTTCGCCAGGCGAAAGTATTCACCCCCCGCCTCATGTTACACCCTCGACCCGAAACGCCCCTGCACCCCCACGTGTACACAGCGTCCCTCACATCTGAGGATGGAACACGTGATCATGGTGGTTTATCAGACTCAAACATACACTGGGCGCGCTAGTTTTCACCCCCGATATAAAGAAGATAAAAGCTGCTTTGCGACAATGACAATTGATAAAAGCGCTATACAAATAAAATAAAATTGAAGTGAAAAGGACATCTGTGTAATACGTCTATCAGCTGGTCACATCTGGATAAATAAATTAGTAAATAAATAAATAAAAAAAAAAGGTTGAAGTGAAGAGTTTCTAACCTTGTGCAGCCGCTCTGGTCCAGTGTAGAAGAGCTCGAGGGTAGGTTTCATTATCACTGAAGATCCGGGACTGCTCTGTAACACACACACACACACACACACACACACACACACACACACAAGCATTACACACTTTATAAGGTCTATTAAGGTATATTAATTATGGATTATTTTTAGTCAGAAAGTATTGATTAGTTTTTTCTATATAATACGAGTTTAGTTTTGAATCGATGAGTTTTTAACCCTCTGGCGCCCCCTGGTGACTCACTCTGGTCGAGGATGAAGGCCACGTTACTCTGCGCCACCTCGTAGCCCTGTTCAGCCAGGAGCAGGTACTGGACCAGCGCCGAGTCCGTGTCTCCCTCCTTAAAGCTGCCGTAAGCGCTCATAAGCCTCTCGGACCACCGGCCGCGCTCACACACATTCTTAAACAGCTACACACACACACACACATCAGTATGAGATTACAAGCTGACACACCACATTAATTTAGTAGATATATAAAGTGTGTGTGTGTGGGCGAGACCTCGACAGCCGTGTGACAGGAGCGCATGACGCCGGTTCCTGTAGCGTGCATCTGGGCCAAGTTATAGAAGGCCAGGATGTGACCCGCCTGAGACGCCAGGTTAAAGAACTTCAGAGCCTGCTTGTAGTCACGCTTCACTCCGATACCGTCTGAACACACACACACACACACACACACACAAACACACACACACACCAAACGGAGAGTTAGAAAGATGGATTATAAAATTACTCACACACACACGTCTCAACCTGCTGACTTAGAATATTTTCATATTTATTTCAAACATTTCTCTTCTTATTTCATCAGTGAATTATATCTCAATGTTTATAGATTTATATACTTTTACCTTTTTTTGTTTTTAATTTGAGGTGTTCACTGGTGATCTATATTTGGTGTATTTTTACGCAGCACTCGGATGTGAGTTTGTAAGCAAAACAGGTGAACAAGCTGCAGCGAAGGGGAACCAAAACGAAAACCTTTATACCTTTACGCATATTAAATAAAGTCAGGGGTCGGGATTACCAAAACCAACTAAAAGTTTGTGATCATCTTTTAAAAAAAAAATAGCCTCAATGTGCAACGGGGAGCTTAAACACTTTGGAAATAGAAAGAAGAAAGGAAGCAATTAAATAAGTAATGGAAATCAAAAAAGAAAAAATAAAGGAAAAAAGACAAAGAAGAGGAAAAAAAATCAAATAAGGGATAAACATCAAGAATAAAAAAGGAATAAGGCAAGGAACAAAAAAGGAAGTGTGGAAAGAATCAATAAGGCATGAAAAACGAGGAAGAAGGAAAAGCGAAAGAAAAAAGTAAAAAAAAAAAAAAATCCACTCAATATGCAACGGGCAGATCAAATGCTTTCTAGTAACGAGAAAGTCAATTTCTTGTTTCTTTATTATCTATTTCTAGATTTTTTTAACAACATTTGCAGTAAACAACAGCTATTTTTATACCTAACTGAAGACCTTAGTCTGGTTTACGTGATGTATCTAATAAATCTGATTATTTTCTCTGTACACACTCCCTACACACGGCCATTCTAAGAAGAAACCTTACATTTCAGCAGGTGAAACGTGATGTCACAGAAAGTTATGAATCACTTTTAGGGGTAAGTTTAAGACATTATCACGTCTGAATCCCTCTATAATTTTACGTCCTCAGTGTCTTTAGATCACATTGGCCCGGTTTGGTGACGATCGTATAAATCCCCTAGGAGGAGTAGATCAAAAACCATCAGGTGCGTTTTGTCAATCAACCAAAAATAACTGGTTTCCTGTTGAGTTGAGTCCAGGACGACAGTAGTTCAACTCAATGAGATCTAAATGTGTACTGAGTGTCACATGACGACATGGGGATGATGTCATAGTGAGGAACAAATGCATCCTGACACAATTTATGTGGAAAATTTCGGATTTGTTAGCAAACTGCGCTACTCATGTAGTGTACACACACACACACACACACACACTCACTGTAGTACATGGTCCCCAGCTGTAGCTGTCCATCCACCCAGCCCTGCTCTGCAGCCTTTTGGAAGTACTTTAGGGCGAGCTCGTAGTTCTACACACACACACACACACACACACACACACACACACACGTTATATTTAATAGCTTTACCTGCGTAAAATCTGATAAAACAATAAATGAATCAGGGACCAGACACTCACCACAGGCACTCCTCTCCCGTAAAGGTATGCCATGCCCAGTCCACTCTGTCCCACAGGGTTACCCTGAAATCACACACACACACACACTGCAGTCAGTCTCCATGTCTCCACACCACACAGGTGATGGGAGTGAACGAGGCGTCCTGTTGGGTCTCACCTGCTCAGTTGCCTTCTTAAAGTAATGCAGTGCCGTCTCGTTGTTCTGGGGCAAAAACTCACTGCCCTCTGAGTACATCTACAACACACACACACACACACACAGTGTGTACACTTCTACAAAGGAGCCATAATAAACATCATCTGTCTCACACATTCTCTCTCTCTCTCACACACACACACACACACACACACACACACAGGGTTTCCTCACCTTTCCGAGGAACGCCATGGCGTGTGTGTTTCCTGCGTTAGCTGCCTGGTTAAAATACTCGTACGCTCTCTGAGAGAAAAAAAAAAAGAACACCAGCGGTGAGTTAACGTGTATATGTGTGTGTGATGTAATTTGACTGACATGGGGAGAGGTGTATACAGGCTGTATAAAGTGATACCTGGTGATTCTGCTCCACTCCTCTGCCCCCGTGTAAGTGTAACTGCCCCAGACCCACCTGTGGGAGAGACACACACCACAACACACCACTGGGTGTTAACTCAGCATCTAACACACACACACACACACACACACAATCACTCTCTCTCTCTCTCTCTCTCTCTCTCTCTCTCTCTCCTCTCACACACACACAGTCCCTGACTTACGAATGAGTTCTGTTCCTGTGGCATGTTGTTTGTAAGTCTGATTTGTTCTTAAGTCTGACAAAGTGAGTCTTTTAATATAAATCATACTGATCCACTTGACTAAATCTTTGTCCTCTTTCCCCACACTGTCATCATGTGTTCAAAAACTGTAACCGCACCTAAGAAGTACTTAATCTCACACATGTGAAATCTCAGTGTTGTTTCCGTGCCTTTAAATCGCGAGGGGAACCCTAAATGCCATTTTGTCTCAGAGCTATTTTCCACTGTATTGGACTGTAAACTTCTGTCTCGAGGATTTTTCAATATTAGGATTATTCACCATCAGGACAGATTTACAGAACACACATTTTCTATCATCGCGCTCCTGGACTGATTCATTGAAACTGGTGAGGACGACTTATTACTTCCTCGCACACACACACAATATATTATTTATTTAGACATTTTATGCATTTACTTACACACTAAAAATATTGTATATAATTGTAAATATCGGTATCTGCCGCACTGCAGTGTCTATTTTTTGTACAATTCTATGATTTGTTCACATCTACGAATGTTAGTATAATCGCGGCCTGTTCGTATATGTGGAAATTCGTAACTCAAATGTTCATAAGACGAAGAATTACTGTATTTATGAACAAGAAAGAATCAGACTCAGAAACATTATAACAGGATATGAGGGAAAAGAAACAAACATACATTCATCTAAACACACACACACACACACACGTGATACCGCTATCGATAATGAAAACTGATGAATAATATCATGTTATTAAGTGTTCTTATGAACGATTGTGTTTAAAGTCTAAACACCAAACACTTTATTTTAACATGAGTTGATTAATAAACACAAGCAACACACTTGTGTTTTACTGAAATAAATAAAAATAGTAATCTGTGTATGTGTGTGCGCGTCAGTACCTGCGCCTGGACGTCCCCCTTTTCAGCCAGGAACTGGTAGTACTGGATCAGATCCTCCTCCAGCATCCCACTGGGAGAGCCCGGGTTCTCCACCTCGTCCAGGAGACGGATCCGCTGCACCGCACTGCCCCCCGTCAGGGACACGTCACTGGCCACTGACCCACACAAAACACAATTATCATCATTAACATCATCATCATCATCAACACACTAAACATAATCATCATCATCATCATCATCTCACACACACACACACACTTACCGTGATTGGCCACTAGTCTGTAGTGTGTGAGGGCCGACTCACAGCTCTGAGGAACACCCACACCTCCCCAGTACCTGTAACCCTACACACACACACACACTTAGTATCAACATTACCTAATGTAATTTAATGAAGACCAGATGATGTAATGTTCTCACCAGGATCATGTGAGCCAGCAGGTTTCCTCCCAGAGCACCGAACGTGTAGTACACTAATGCCTGGGTTTAATCACACACACACACACACACACACACACACACACACACACACACACACACACACACAGAGTTAGAGACGCAATCACACACTAACTCAGTGACACACCATGATGACAGCGTGGAGTAAGAGAGGACGTACTTTAGCCTGACTGGAGTTTACTCCTAATCCAGCTGCGTAGAGGAACCCCAGGGCCTGATGGGAAAAAATAAAATAAAACATACACCCAGTGATCAGACATCCAGTAATACAGTTTGCACATTTGCACGTGCACTTTATGTCTATAAAAATGTTATACTTAGCTAGTTAGTTTTTGTTAATTTATGTTGTAATTTATGTTAGGTCTCTCTGTCCTGTCTCTGCTAGCCAGCTAACTAGGCCACTTGGTTAGCTAGTTTAGTGTCTATGTTAATTTATGTTGTAAATTTATGTTGCATGTAGCACCTTGGTCCTGGAGGAACGTTGTTTCGTTTCACTGTGTACTAACTGTATATGGTTGTAATGACAATAAAGCTTACTTGAACTTGAGATGTTTAGATCAGTAACACACACCACATCCTTCTCTTTATATAAAACTATTAAATTGTTATTACTGATATTTTTATTTAATTAAATTCTAACCTGAAGCTTTTGTTTTTAAATGAAACCTTTAACACAGAATTACAAACACAGACAACAAATGAGAAAACATTAATAATGATGAATTGTGATTATATATATATATATATATATATATATATATATATATATACACAGTGGAACCTCGGATTACGAGTAACATGGTTAACAAGTGTTCTGCAAGACGAGCAAAGATTTTTAATAAAGTTCAACTTGAAAAACGAGCATTTTCTTGGTTTAAGAGCACCAAGTATCATGTTTCACGCATGCGCTTCTTGTTTAGACGCTGAGCGTCACGTGATCACAACTGAGCCAACGGTTTTTCTCTCTCTTGCGCTGCGGAATTGTGGGTAATCGACTCCCCTGCTGGGTCTTAGTGCTCGTCTCTTACTGGTATAATCAACATCTGTGCACGCGTGTACTGTTTACTATAATACTGTGACCACGTGTGTGTGTAAAACATATTTAGTTTTGTGTTCAGAAGCGCGTGTGTACAGCGCGTGTACTGTTTCTTATATCACACGTGTGTGCGCGCGAGTAAGGCAAAAGAAATTATCAATACAGAGGTTAAAAATCTATTTTCTTCCTCATCGCGGTGTGTGTGTGTGTGTGTGTGTGTGTGTGTGTGTGTGTGTGTGTGTGTGAAACCCTCATTCACAAACACACACGCGCGCACAGAAATAAAGGCAAGAGACAAACACTCTGCCCTCCGGAGAAACTCTGTCGCAAATCTTTTCAGAGGTAAGGTGCTGGGTCATTTGTTTGTTTGTTTTACTTTACAGCAGTGATTCTGTTAGTTTGCGCTCACACAAGTGTCATTAGCGATGTTTATTGCTTTTAGATAAAACAGTGTAGCGGGAGAGAGACGTTAATTTATGACCTCTGTTTACGGAAGTGTAGTCCAGTAAGGGAGATGCATTGTGGGTAATGCAGTCAGGTGTGTGTGAACACGAATGTGAGATTTAAGTTAGGATATTGAGCCTGCGTTTTCTTCTTCAGTAGTTTTTTAGTTGGATTTAACCTGACAATGCAGAAAATAAAAGAACGGGCATCGAGCATGGATTAACGAGCTGTTACGCTGTCGCGAGCAACATAAAAAAAAGCGGAGAAGCTTTAATAATTTAGAACAGAACAACAGTCTTTCCGTTAATGTGTGTGTGAGTGCGTTTAAACGAGAGTAGAAAGTTTTAATGTGTAAGATAAGGAAAGGGAGACAGGAGGGGCTGAAAGCGAGAGTCTCCACTTACTCTAGCCTCACACACGCACACACATACACAGCGCCTACATGCACAAAGAGAAACGCTAATCTGCCGAGATTTATTTTTAACTTTTTTTGAAAGTTAACGTGCAGGTTAGTTTGTTTTATTTTTACTTAATTTTGTATTAATTATTTTTATGTATTAATTTTTTTGTGCTGTAGAACAAATAATTTAAGTTTCCATTATTTCTTATGGGAAAATTAAGTTTGGTTTACGAGTGTTTTGGAATACGAGCCCACCTCCGGAACGAATTATGCTAGTAATCCGAGGTTCCACTGTGTGTGTGTATATATATATATATATATATATATATATATATATATATATATATATATATATATATACCAGTTTTCCAATAAAATATTTTTTTATTGAAAATATACAGTTAATATTAACATGAACATAATGTACATTATTTAATTATTTAACTAATTAGATTTTTCTATAAATTACCATATTTTTATGCTTATGAATAATATTTATATTTATTCTATTTAATAATTTTTTGTATTAACATTTAAATTAGGTAATAATTATTTATATAATTATCCAATCAGTTTAAAATTGTATATAATGATTTTGTGTTTAACATTATTTATTAAATCCTCTATTACTGTTAAAAATAGAGGATTTAATTTTATTATAAAATTTATAAAATAAGTAAAATAATTTTTTTAAAAGGTGACGCCCAGGACTCCACTGGTCCAGTGTCTCATTACTCCAGTGATTGATGTGTTTGAGCTAAAATGTTTCCTTTAACTGATGCAAGAGACACATCCTGTGGGCGGGGCTAAAACATTATTCTGTTTCAGAAGGATCAAACTGTCGTCCTACATTAAGCAAAGAAAACAACTAAGAAAAGATCAGATTTCCTCCTGAGCTCTTCAGTATAAAACTGAACTTTTCTTTTTCTGACGGTAACGTCGTCATGTGATTTGGGCCTGTTGAGTGTACAGGGTTAAAGTTCATGTTACACAGTGTCCTGTACAGAAAGAAGCCCCTCCCCCCATACGTGTAATCCCAGGTTACCGTCTGTGATTTGGGCGAGCCCTCCAGCGCCAGCTTCTCGAAGATCTCTCTGGCCTGCGGGACGCCCTGGGGGAGGTAATCTCCGAACAGCATGGCGTAGCCCACCTTCTCCATGGCCTTAGTGTGACCCATCGCCGCCACCTTCACCAGCTTCCCGTACAACCTCAAACACACAAACACACACATACTTAAACTCGTACACGACCCGATGTCACAGTAGAATGATTCTGATATTCACATTCATACTTAGTCACATGACCGGGGCTCGTTATAATACTCGAGAAATAAACGAGGCAGACACACACAGAGAGATGAGGACGAGAGGCGAGGACGAGCTCGAGCTCACAGACGAGTGTGGGCTGTGATCACATGACCTTTACACACTTTGCATTAAGGTGAATAAATTAATCTTCCGCAGACCTTCAGGTTTTATGTAAATACTGAGTGATGTACACACGGCTGCAAACAACACTGTAACTGTGTGTGTGTGTGTGTCTGTTTGTGTGTGTGTACAGGGACAAGCAAAGACATTAATCACCCAAATACTTCAGGGTTTAAGTGAGAGAGTGAAAGACAGAGACAGACAAAGACAAATGGAAAAGAAAGACACAGACAGAAAGAGACAGAAAGGCACATACAAAGACAGAGAGACAAACAGACTCAGAGTCAGATGACAGACATATAGAGGCAGAAGGAGACAGAGAGACAGATAAAAAGACAGACAGGGACAAAGACACAAGGACAGACAAACAGACAGAGGGACAGACAGTCTCTCTCTCAGTTGTCTCTGTACAGAGTCTATGTAACAGACTGTACTGGTTTCCATGGTAACAGTGACTCACTCTCTCCTCTGGCTCCTCCTGCTGGTGCTGTTCAGGAGACGCAGTGTGTGCTGGTACTGCTCCTCCGCCTCCTCCGCCAGCCTTCTCTGCTCCGCCTGCTCCTCCGCTGAGGACACACACACACACACACACACACACACACACACAGAGAATAAGTAATGATACTCACACACACACACACACACTCACACACACACACACTCTTGTGAACTGAAGCAGATCTCACTTTCACAGAAGCCCCACTTCTTGTCGAGCTCGTAGTCGTATGTGGTGGCGCACCAGAGCCGCCCGTCGCCCCTCCCCTCTGTGGTGCAGTCCGAGTACTCCTTCCCCAAAAACAGAAAGGGGAACACGCAGGGCTCACCGGAGGCTGTGCCACCTATTACCACGGGAACTGTATACACACACACACACACACCAATCAGAGGCACACACGTTACTACACATCACCAATCCACAAACCAATCTCTCTGTCACACACACACACACACGCACACATGCACACACGCACGAGTGAGTCTCACTTTCACAAGTGTTTCACAGAGAAATGAATATACACATGCACACACACACACATAAAAAACTAAAATACTGAAAGTGCAAAAGTTTGCACATCCCTACCAATTATAGTAAAATTATACAGTATTAACTACAGTCAGTTTGGGGGTTTAAAAAAAAAAAAAAAAAAAAAAAAAAAGGTCACATGACCATCCTGCAGGAGAATGATTCAGGTTCACCCCGCCCCTCCCCCCAGCTCACCCTCTCTGGGCTTGGCGTCTGCAGGAGGAGGTTGGTTTGGAAGCTCCTCCTTTTGGATCTCCTCCTCCTCGGGTTCTCTCTCCTCTCCTCTGTCTCTCCCGTTCTGGCGCTCAAGCTCGGCCCTCATCTCGGCCATTTCCTCAGGTGTGATGAAGTGTCCTATCACGGGCATCTCTTCTTCCTCTTTCTCCTCATCCTGTGAATATTGTGTGAATGAAACGAGAGAGAGAGAGAGAGAGAGAGAGAGAGAGAGAGAGATGAGGCACGAACCTTTACCCTGGTGTGTGTTACTAATTCACAGACACGGTAATGTCATGACATGTCTACAGTCTAGGAGCACCGACATCACCTCCGTCATAAAAGCTCTAGGAATAAAATAAAAATCAGAGCGACGCACAAATACTGAATCCTGGGGAAGTGGAAGCTCAGGGGGTTAAAGGGTAAAGATTTACTGATCGGAAGGTAAGGGGTTCGAGGCCGAAGCTCCACCCGGTTGAGAAGAAAGAATTTCACTGTTTAGTGATGAACGTTGTACAAAGAGGCGTGGCGTAGCTGCGGGAACGTTAACGATAATGCCACCTGCAGCCAACGGAGCATTCATATTTAAGGATTGCTACACATGTTACTATGGAAACGTTAACAACAATGCAACAGCGCCACCTGCAGCACAGGAGTACTCATACTCACACCGATTGACTATAAATGATAACATTGACTTTAAAGAAATTACAAGATGACCTTGTGTAATGCGTTTAAGGATTTCAGGACAGCTTTGTCTTTTCCTGACACGTACCTGAGAGGGACTGGTCTCCTGGACATCCTGGTCCACTTCTGCAAAAGACAGATTATACAAATGATTTATTATAATAAGAATGTTAAAGCAAATAATGATGTATGCTGAATATAAAGCTCCAGAGGAGGTGTGTGTGTGTGTGTGTGTGTGTGTGTGTGTGGTGGTCCTCACCAGCTGTCAGAGTGAAGCTGAGGATGGAGAAGAGCAGCAGGAGAAAGCAGATCCTCTTCAGTGTGAAACTCATTCTGTCTTTAAAACTCAACTCACTAGAACATCCTCAGCTTAGCCAAACACACACACACACGTACACACCTCGCTAATTAACTAACACGGCTGCAATCCAGGTGTAAAAACAATAAGTCTGACTGTATCCATAACAACACACAGCTAGCAAAACAGGATTAGCATGCTAGCTAAACATTAGCATGAACCTGACGCGAAGAAATTAGCCTTAGCAGCATCCACGTCCTCTTACTGATACGAAACACTAACCTGACATAAATTACTAATATTAATTATTATTACTATTACTCTAGTAATCACCCCTCACACACTCTCACGGTGTATTTATCTCTAACCTCAGTCTAAGGTATAAACTGCCGAACTGGTCATTTGCCTACAGCCCAGACCCTCGGCTTTATCTCCACCCGTATTCCGGGAAAACCCTGCGACTATTGGCTGTCCGCGGATAGACTGAGGCGTCCGACCAATCAGAGGGCAGAACTTCGATAGGTCTAACCAATCCGAACTCAAGAGGCGGGATCAGCCCGAATGCGGTTGGGGGATAAAAGTCTGGTGAAATCACTTCCTGGTTTGTCGCTCAACCAATCGCGAAGTGCAACGACATAGAAGGCAGCCAATAGGAGACGCTCACGAGGACATGGCCGTCCAATCCGAAGCGCACACACATTCTTGTGACGTACACGACAGCTGGTGTAAACAAATCCGCTCCCTCAGGGCATTCAGTGTGATCCTCAGGGACATAAACAGATCTGATTACACATTTAGTACATTTATAAGATCTTTATTCTATCTATCTATCGTGAATGTTAAAAAATACAGTGTTGCCAAAGCACCTGGATATGGTATTTTACATTGTGAATAACATTATAAACATATAACATATAACTAAACAGTAAAGATGTTAAAATCTCTCTCTCACTCACTCACTTAGGATTAGCCTTAATATGAGAAAAAAATTCTTATAATACCTTATAGTGTATGTATAGTACCTTATGTGTACGTATAGTTACACCTGTGAGGTGTAACTATACGTGTCCCAGTGGGCGTGTCCCAGGTGTTGTCCAGTGGTTAATGACACTAACTGTGTGTCTCAGCGTGGGTGAGAGTAGGTCTGTACGGTCCGCAGTACTGAGGAGAGTGCAGCTGTCTATCAAAACCCACATTCACACCCAGTCACAGAAGCACTTTCAGTAAGAACACACATCTGATAACGTTATGGCGTCTTAAACAACACGCCGTCTCTGCACTAATCACTTCTAAGTCCTTCTGAATCGCTCCAGTGTTGTTTTATTTACACGTAGAAAGCTAACCATCTTCTAACACAAGGCTGAATCCCAAATCCCTCTCTAACCCCTGATCAAGGGCACTGTTTCGGGCGTGGAACAAGGGATTGTACACCCTACATGGCGCACTAGCTTTCCAAAAACTATTTGGTATTCAAACCAGGAACTTGGAAGCTAACAGAGCTGATATTCTAAAGTGGAATAAGTGGAAATATAAAGTAACTCTTCTAGATTCTCAGGACTGTCCACCACCTCCATGCTTTACTCTCCTTACCTTTTGGCTGTTGGTCACCAGCTCCGCCAGTTGCGGTTAGTTAGCTCCAGATATGTGTTAGTGGAGCAAAATAAATGATAAAGTAAACAAACATATCATACTTTATTGTATGTATAATAAATTCCATTTGTAGAACTTTTGTATGAACAACATTGAGGGTGGTGTTGCTTAAATATATCTCTAATAAAGTCTTTATTGCCTTCTAAAAAGAGTAATGTTTTAAAGTCACATATTTTTTCCATATCGCTTGCAAATTTTTTGGATGTTAAATGTGTTTTGCACATCCATAGTTGTATAGTGTGTCTAAAATGCATCTCATACTGTGAATGAAATCAATTTCGGTGTGTCGTGTGGACATCATCATACTGTGGATCATACTGAAGTATTTTTGGTACTTTCTTTACATCGATGGATGGGTAGGGGTGCCAATACTTTTCACACCTGCACAATTAAGCGGTTCGGCAAAGACAAGGGTGTCTTTTCTCAACTGTTTATTTAATAGTGAAATACATCATCATAAATAATTCAGGTTTATATCATCTATATATTCAGGAAGAAGATGATTTTAAACTTGAACCACTGAACCCTTCAGTGATCACAGCACCCACATGTACTGTACATATCCACAAATCAAATCACACTGCTGGTAGAAAGTAGAAGTAAAATTGTTGTAAAATAAACACAAAGTTGAATTTTTACTGTTTTTTTATCTGTTAAAACTAGGCACAGACTCTGAGTGGAAACATAACGTTTAAATCTGGTGTTCTGAAGATGAGTTAGTGATTTGTCTCTCTAGGAAGTATTTCATTAACTAATGAAACATACTGTATACCTTGTTAACATTTTACTAATTAAAAAATACAAACTTTGATGCCTTTGATCTGAAATTCTTCACCTTTTTAAGATTATTCTATTTAAAGTAATAGTGTAATCAATTATATGGTGACATTTACTGTAATAAATATTGTGTATAACTTTGCAGTTTTTGGTAACATCACAGGCTGTGTTTTTTTTTATAAAATATTTTTATCTAATTCCTTTTTATTTGTTTATTTATTTATTTTTATGTTGTAAGTGGAATAAAACACTTATAAGACCCTGAATAATCTTAGTTGCTAACAGTGACTGCTCTTCATTTCTGGTCATTGCAGTACAAATTTTTTTTATTGTACACTGTCTTGACAAAAAAAAAAGTCTACAAACTCTAATATTTCATTCCGTCACCTTTAGCTGTAATTACAGCACACAATATGGTTGTCAGTATATTTGTGAAAATGATTCCTCATGCGCCCAGAACCATTTTTTGCAGGGACGAAAACCTCCATAGATGTGATAACCTGGTGGTTCAGTATATTTAGGTGGTTACTGAGTCTAGACCTGAGTAACTGATCAACCCCAAATCATAACACTCCAGAGGCTTGTACAGTGGACACTATGCATGATGGGAGCATCACTTCATGTCCTTCCTTTCTTTCCCCCATCAATCAGGAATAGGCTAAACCTGGACTTATCAGGTCACATGACCTTTTTCCATCACTCCAAAGTCCAGTCTTTATGCTTCCTAACAAACTGAAGCCTTTTTCCTAGTGATTCTCACTAACGAGTGGTTTTCTTAAGGAGACACAGCTGTTTAGTCCCAATCCAGTGAGTTCTTAACACATTGTATGTGTGGAAATTCTCTTACTTTCACTATAAAACATAGCTCTGGTTTTCACAGTTGATTTTTTTACCATGCGATATCACCAAGCATTTAAATCATCTCCATTCTTGATTTTTTTCTTACCACATTTTTAATGGTTCAGCACTTATCCTTTCAGGTTTTGTTAATGTGTTAAAGGATTCTTAACCCAGTTCCAGAAATTTCAAATCTTCTTGTTTGTTTTCTTAGCTTGATTTAATAAATACAATAAAGTGACCCTTCTAAATGGCGCCTTTTTTTTTTTGACCTGGTAGTGTACAGTACAAACATGCCTATGCTCGTGATGTTTTCTCTCCAGTCATCACAGCATCATTATACTTTGGAAAATAAATTAGAAAACTCAATGTGTCTCAACAGATCCGAGCTCCGTAACCGAACGTCTGTTTAATGGCATCAAAGTAATATCTCTTCCATCCCTCCTTCATTCTCTCCTCCTCTGTGCTGGGCACGCCCTTGACTTCCACTGACAACACGGTCTCACTTCCTCGGTCTGTAAAGTCCAGCGTGACTGTCGAGAAGTGTCCTGAAAAAAAGTATTGCTGGCTTAAAAACTAAAAGAAAATGTTTTAATTAACCATGAAACAGGACTTCCTCTTCTGCAAAGTACATTAAGAATAAAGATTCTATTGCTGAGTGCAAAAGTTTGTGCCCACATGCTCTTCATATGTGGAGAAAGTTAGAATGAGCAAGTTTTTCTGGGAATTTTTTGAATCACAAGTTAAAAATTTAGTTCAATCCACCAAAAAAAAAGGAAAAATTCACAATTTTATCTAAAATCTACAGACATTTTTTTGCCATGTGAATCTCTTTTATTTACATTATTGGCTCTAAGTAAGCTTTTTATGTAATCTTTTGAAAACTTAATTTTATGAAACACTGACATTTCTATCTCTGTAACTGATAGAGGGTGTACAAACTTTGCATTTAGTTGTACAGTTGTAGAGTTTTACTTTTTCGTACCTGCAGGCCAGGATGAAAACCTCCATCTCATGACGATTTTCTGATTTGGAACCTGTGAGGTAGAAATGTGAAGTTAAAGGGTGAGGTAAAGTCTGAATGTAAAGTCTGGAGGAAATATGTCAAGTAAAAGTGTGAGGAAAAAGTGTGAGGAAAAAAACTGCCAGGTAAAATTGAAGGGTAAAAGCATGAGGTAAAAGTGTCATTAAATGTGTATGATAATTGGGTGAGGTAACAATGTGTTATAAATGGTATAGAACAGTCTGAGGTAAACATGTGAGGTAAATGTCTGAGATAAAGCTGGGTTAAAATGAGCCTAAAGTGTGGGATAAAATTTTGAGGTAAACATGTAAACAAAAAAAAAGTCTGAGGTAAAGGTGAGAGGTAAAAGCGCTGGGTAAATATGTAAGATAATTGGGTGAGGTACAAGCTAATGAATGTGACATAAAAAATGGAACAGTCTAAGGTAAATGTGTCAATTAAAAATGTGAAATGTAAAACGTGAAGTGAAATTATAAGATAAAAGTCTAAGGCTAAAGTGTGGGGTAAAAATTTGAGGTAAACATGTAAACAAAATGTCTGAGGTAAAAGTGTGAGGTAAAACTGCAAAGGTGTGAGAGAAAATGATAAAGATATAGTGTGAGGTAACAGTCTGAGGGAAAAATTCTAGCTAAAAGCAGGAGGTAAAAATTAAAAATTTAAATGTTCCAGTGAGGTGTTAATGATTATGACTTTTCAGTCCTCACCAGTTCGGCGAAGTGTCCGTGCACGTTTCCCTCCATCAGCCGGAACTGTCCTCCGCTCACCCCGTCCACACAGGCGGCGAGGTGCGTGAACGCCTGAACCATCTACGAATATTAAACAGATCAATCATTACCGTGTATAAAGTAATGCATCCTATTGCATATTAAATGGCAGTCGTTAGTGATATATTGTGATTTTGGTAAAAACTAAGAATTAATACCACGTACCACAATATTGTATAACCCAAACCTACTTGCCTCTGCCAGGAGGTTACAGCCTGGCTTTAGATAGATCTTTAAACAAAATAAAGAGGACATCTCCGCATGCAAAACAACCACAATACAGTAGAGCACAGAATAAATCTTTTGCAAATTGTTTGAACACTTTATTTAAATTAAACCAGAGGTCTACATGTACAGTCCTGAGGATGTAAACATGTCTGAGCTCATCTACTTTAAAAAACAGTGTTTTGCAGAAAAACAAACAAAACTGTTAAATGCTTTTTATTCTTTTTTTAAATTGATTTTTAATTAAATTAATCGTTATCCCTGTTGTGTTTTTCCCCTCGGGTTTCCTTGTTTGGGTTCGTGGGACTTTTATACTGACGGTGCCTGAATCACTATCTGCACCAGCTCTGAACTTCTAGTCAGACTCTCACTGGTTTCAATCAGTTCTCGTCTATTTAATCACTCACTCAGCTCCTAAACAGAATTTGCAGAAGAAATGCTCATCCATTTTATGTTTATTGTTATTCTGCAAAAGTGGCAAAACATGTAGTTCCTCAAACAACCACTAGGAACCAGGCTCCAAAAGTGAGTCCATCCCTCATAATAGAGCCAACGTTACCCCAAGATTTTGGTCTCCGTAGCTAGATTTCTCATTCATAATAATTGTAAAGTGGGTGTTTTATATGGGTTAAAATTATTAAATTAAGCCATAACATAATGCATAATTAGGGGTGTGGCTTATTGAAGTGACAGCTGCATTGCAGGTGTCAAAACTGCCTCTTATGCATTTCATTTATACAATTTTTTACTAATTTAATCTAAATAAATATTAAATATGTATATTTTTATCAAATGGAGCAAAATTATTATTATTATATAATTAACTTAAATTTATTATCATTTTATTAAATGTAATTCATATGTTACTATATAAAATCAGCCTATACATGTGTCATAACAGACCATCCCCCCTCCTCGTCATTTAAATGATAAATAAAATGTGTGACTTTTGGAGAAGGAGCCTGACCTCCTGGTTGAGGAAGACTCTGTAAAGCTCCTCGGGTGAGGTGAGGAACGTCTCCTTCAGAATAAATGAGGCCGTGGAGATTTTCACACCAGATCCTGGTGATTTAGGGGCGGCAGAGGAGCAGCTCTGAGGATGAAGGAGAGAAGATGACACAAAACTTATACTATATACTTATATATAAATTCAAAAAGCAGTGAGAGCGTACCGGGTTCTTTTTGTCCAGTTTGACGTTCGTCTGCTGCGTACTGACGCTCTCAGCTTTGGGCAGAATCATACCCTGAGAGAACTCTACAGAAACAAGTATATATATATATATATATATACACACACACACACACACACACACACATGTCTCAATCCTGAAAGTAAGCATCTGAGTCTTTCAAATTAATTTCACCTTTTTTTAAATGTAAGACGTAGCCCTGTAGAGCCAGTTTGACCTCCTTTTCTCCCTCCTTCTTCATGAGGGCAGTTAGAGGTGTGGGGGGCTGGTCTTTACACGCCGTGATGCAAATCTGTACACAGGACAATAAATATGAGTTTAAAGTACCTGCCAGTGTACTCTTGAGTATCAGATGAGTGTAAAAGTTTTCCATCCTGAGTCACGCCACAACTGTTCCAGAGTCTGAGTCAAGTAAAGACTTTTCCAGGGGTCACAGTCTAAGTCAAGTCATGGCTTTTCCAGATTCTGAGTCAAATGACATTTTTTTTCAGCATCTGAGGCAAGTCATAATTTTTTCACTTTGATTGAGTCAAGTCAAATGTTTTTTAAGGTCTGACTTGAGGCACAAGTTTTCCACTTACAATCAGAGTCATAACATTTGACAAACTGAGTCTGAGACAATTTCCACACTTTTCAATTGGAATCTTCATTAGGTCATAAATATTACATGAGCGTCTGGGTCAAATCACAGGTTCACCACTGAGTCTGAACAATTAAGAAGATTTTTCCACTCAGAGTCTCATCAGAACATTTTTCCTCAGAGTCAGAAAGGATTAATGAGTTCTGAGCTTTTAAATCTGATTCGAGTCATAAGATAGTTAAGTACATCTGCAGTAAATTTACTTACATCCAGATCATCCATGTCATTTTCATCTGACAGGTTCATCACTTCGACGTTCCCCTTATACTTAATCCCATTTTTTGCGGTTCCTAAAAGCAGAAGAAAAAGAACCCAGATGGGAAGAACATGAACGGGATTATCTTCAAAATTTGTTGAATAACGAATCGTGAGTGAAACAGCGTGAACATACCGGTCCATGAAGCTTTAATGGTCCACTCGTAAAAGAAGATGAGTTTGCCTTTGCGGTTGTTAATGGACGCCTCGCCCTCGATCTCGCTCACGTCCGTGATCTGGCAGAAGCCGTCTTCGTTTTCCACACGGACTCTGAGAAGGAGCTCGTTCAGAATGTCCTGGGACCAGGGTGTGACATCACGCTCCGTCCTGTAACGAAATGAATAAGGAAATCTGAAATCAGATCCAGAAGTATTGGCACCCTGCATGTAATTAGGCAATAAATAAATATATGAAGAGCCCATGCCTAAACTATAGCTGTGTACACAGTGTGTAAGCTGTTGGTTCAGAATGCGGTGATTCATTTTTTATAAAAGCAATAGTACAGGCCACAAATCCAAAACACAGGTTTATGTTTATGCACTCTTAAGTTTCACACAAAGTTTTTTTAATGTAAAATTTATGAAAGCAGTCTCCACGCTCGGTGTTCTATAACAACCAGAGGTACAGTAAAGCTGTTTGAGGTTTTATTTCTCTTCTGATTCTTTGTTAGGATATCAAAGGCTTTAAGAGTGAGAATTACTGAGGGAATAACTGTTTATAGCTGCTATAATGTTTATTTAGTATTTAGGCTACATGTTTCTTTAAAGTATTTTCATCAGTTGCGTGTGTAAGAGAAATACACCACTTGCAGATGTGCTGTTACAGGAAAATAATCAATTATAAATTCCTCTCCCCGGTCACTCAGTATTTAACTCCAACAGCACAGTCTGAACCTAAAGTCTTTTTATTATACGTACAGGCACTCTGCTCACTCTTACACCATAATTATAAAGTTAAATAAACCATAAACAGCTTATCTACATTACACACGGATCTGAATGGACACAGAGTTCTCCTGATCTCGTGCTCAGCACTCGACTCTCTGACCATCTGCTACTCCAGTCTCCACATGACACATTTCTATTAATGGCCTTCAGGAACAGAGGAACGGAATTCCAGAGGCTTCTCGCTAATGGTGGAGCTAACGCTGGAGCTAACACTGGAGCTAACGCTGGAGCCGGGTGTACGGCTGCTAACGTTGAAAGAGACCAGGACAAACACTCTACACACATATCAGCGTTTATTAGAACTAAACACATATGATTATAGTGCATTAATCTGAGAACTCTAAGAACGATTAGCAGTAACTTCAGTAATTCAGCTAATAAAGTTGATTATACTGTAGTTTAAACAAATCTTAACACCTAATTTACACCCTGAGGATTATCTCTGATTGTCCACTATTATTCTTTCTCTCTCTTTTTCTCTCTCTCTCTCGCTCGCTCTCTTATCTTTATAATCTCACCTCGAAGACCTTTTGAGAAATTTAAACTTAATCATTAATTTAGTATACATTATTTAAAAATGTTATTAATCAACTAGTTTACACATATATAAAATAACTTACAGTCACGTTTTTAAAAATATTTTCAACAATTTATCATTTTATTCAACATTTTATCTGCTTAATATATATTTGCACTCCCATTTATTATAAAAAAAAATCTTTATAATCACCTCAGGTTAGTAACACTAACCTTAGAATGAACATTAAAGCTGAATTTAATGTAATAAAGCTACAAAATTCTATTTAATTCAAGAAGTCTAAAATGATATGAATAAATAAATTATAAAACAAGTTTTATAGGATTAAAGGTTTATAGTTTACAGTTTTCACTGATTTAATACAAATGTCGTGTTTTCTGGAGTAACTGAGTCTAAAGTTTGTTTCCTATAAACATTTAAATGAACTACATGCAATTTAAGAGACAATTTAGATATTTTATTTTAAAAAAGCATGCACATTGCTGAATAGTTAGTACTGTTTATCAGCAGGCTGTCTTTACATTCACACACACACACACACACACACACACACACACACTTTCACCATAGACTAAAACCCACACAGTTCAAAAGCGAGCTCATTATAAATGAACTCCAGGTGTTTAGTAGCTGCACTCCTGCTAGATTGTGGACGTTAAACCCCACCAGTGCCAGTTGTTAACGTTGGTGGCGTCGGCTCTTTCCTCCACGATCCAGCGCGGGTCTCCTTGTCCCCACTTCGCCATGTCTCTGTGTGTCTCTCCTCCCTCAGCAGACTCGCTTCACCCCTTCAGCGGAGCAGCTGTGACACACCGAGTTATTTCAGCCTCCAAACAGCACTGAAGCACTTCACTACCAAACAAAGCACTTTATACAGTATAAGAGTTCAGACGTTTAACCTGTAAATTAGCACAGGATACACAGAGAAAAGCTTAAACACGAGTTTTTAATAAGCTCTTGTTTCTGTATGACCGGCTCAGGCCGAGCTTCATCTCAGGTATTTATGGTCCTGAGGGCAGAAAGTACCAGAACGTTATTAATATCATCAGTGTGGAGGTTACACACGCAGTAAACTGCACAGAAATAGATCAACTACCAAAGATACGTATGAAGAATTTCTACGGTAATAATTAACAAATAATAATGAATCTGTTATAGTTTTATACGCTATTTTCACTCAGATTAAAGTTACACCAACAAACAGCATTAAACTTTAACCTGGATTTAGTTTTGATCAATAAATATAGACGTACCAGACTTTAAACCTTATTTTAAACAGAACCATATAAATCCACTTTTACTATTGCAGTAAAATAAAGTTAAGATTATTTGGTCTTGTGTTATAATTAACGGCTCTAACGTGGTTTAAAGTAAATGTAATCATCGGTGTGGTGTGTATGTGGAATGAAGCGCCTCGGGACACGCTGTCACAGAATTTTATTTATTTTATTTCATGCTCTTTCAGTATAATATTTTACTATAATCACACCTGAGTGTTTTATTACACAAATAAAGTAATGTGATAAAGAAACACATTAGTCTCCTGTACATCCAACACAACATGACGTCACACACACTGAATAAACTCATCTGTAGGTGTACAAGGAACCCAGCAGGTGGCGCTGTGTGTGCTAATATAAAACTAAACTTTCATAATATTACAATAAAAATGTATTTTGAATAATTCTGACTGTTATTTGTTTTCTTCTCATCAGCGGTCTTTAATTCACCGGACGGGAAGTGACAGCTTTAAAGAAATGTCTGATTTTCATTGAAGGAAGCCGAACTGTCAGTCAGTCTGTGAGTGAGTGAGTGAGTGAGTGAGTGACTGGGTGAGTGAGTGAGTGAGTGGGTGAGTGATTGAGTGAGTGAGTGAGTGGGTGGGTGAGTGAGTAGGTGAGTGAGTGTGTGAGTGAGTGACTGGGTGAGTGAGTGGGTGAGTGAGGGGTGAGTAAGTGAGTGGGTGAGTGAGGGGTGAGTGAGTGAGTGAGTGGTTGAGTAAGTGAGTGGGTGAGTGAGTGAGTGTGTAGGTGAGTGAGTGGGTGAGTGAGTGAGTGGGTGAGTGAGTGTGTAGGTGAGTGAGTGGGTGAGTGAATGAGTGGGTAAGTGAGTGAGTAGGTGAGTGAGTGTGTAGGTGAGTGAGTGAGTGGGTGAGTGACTGGGTGAGTGAGTAAGTGAGTGAGTAAGTGAGTGAATGACTGGGTGAGTGAGTAAGTGGGTGAGTGAGTGACTGGGTGAGTGAGTAAGTGGGTGAGTGAGTAAGTAGGTGAGTAAGTGGGTGAGTGAATGGGTGGGTGAGTGAGTAAGTAGGTGAGTGAGTAAGTAGGTGAGTGAGTGGGTGAGTGAGTGAGTGACTGGGTGAGTAAGTGGGTGAGTGAGTGAGTAGGTGAGTGAGTGGGTGGGTGAGTGAGTGAGTGAGTGGGTGGGTGAGTGAGTGGGTGAGTGAGTGAGTAGGTGAGTGAGTGAGTGTGTGAGTGGGTGAGTGAGTGAGTGGGTGAGTGAGGGGTGAGTAAGTGAGTGGGTGAGTGAGGGGTGAGTGAGTGAGTGAGTGGTTGAGTAAGTGAGTGGGTGAGTGAGTGTGTAGGTGAGTGAGTGGGTGAGTGAGTGAGTGGGTGAGTGAGTGAGTGGGTGGATGAGTGTGTAGGTGAGTGAGTGGGTGAGTGAATGAGTGGGTAAGTGAGTGAGTGGGTAAGTGAGTGAGTAGGTAAGTGAGTGTGTAGGTGAGTGAGTGAGTGGGTGAGTGACTGGGTGAGTGAGTAAGTGAGTGAGTAAGTGAGTGAATGACTGGGTGAGTGAGTAAGTGGGTGAGTGAGTGAGTGGGTGAGTGAGTGAGTGGGTGGATGAGTGTGTAGGTGAGTGAGTGGGTGAGTGAATGAGTGGGTGAGTGAATGAGTGGGTAAGTGAGTGAGTAGGTGAGTGAGTGTGTAGGTGAGTGAGTGAGTGGGTGAGTGACTGGGTGAGTGAGTAAGTGAGTGAGTAAGTGAGTGAATGACTGGGTGAGTGAGTAAGTGGGTGAGTGAGTGACTGGGTGAGTGAGTAAGTGGGTGAGTGAGTAAGTAGGTGAGTGAGTGGGTGAGTGAATGGGTGGGTGAGTGAGTAAGTAGGTGAGTGAGTGAGCGACTGGGTGAGTAAGTGGGTGAGTGAGTGAGTAGGTGAGTGAGTGGGTGGGTGAGTGAGTGAGTGAGTGGGTGGGTGAGTGAGTGGGTGAGTGAGTGAGTAGGTGAGTGAGTGAGTGGGTGAGTGAGTGACTGGGTGAGTAAGTGAGTGAGTGGGTGAGTGAGGGGTGAGTGAGTGAGTGGGTGAGTGAGTGAGTGTGTGAGTGGGTGAGTGAGTGACTGGGTGAGTAAGTGAGTGAGTGGGTGAGTGAGGGGTGAGTGAGTGAGTGGGTGAGTGAGGGGTGAGTGAGTGAGTGGGTGAGTGAGTGAGTGAGTGTGTAGGTGAGTGAGTGGGTGAGTGAGGGGTGAGTGAATGGGTGGGTGAGTGAGTGAGTGGGTGAGTGTGTGAGTAGGTGTGTGAGTGGGTGAGTGTGAGTAGGTGAGTGAGTAAGTAGGTGAGTGAGTGGGTGAGTGAGTGATTGAGTAGGTGAGTGAGTGGGTGAGTAAGTGAGTGGGTGAGTAAGTGAGTCTATCTATGAATCTTGAAATCCCCCTTTATAATTCAGTTGAAAGAAAATGAGATCTGTTCAGATGTAAACAACGCTCTCAGTCTACTGTATGTCTGGGAAAGTTGTCGCTCCAGGAAACTGTTACAGGAAACTGAGACAAGTGTTAATCATGTTAATCAAAGTGCTAAAACTAACAAATCTGGTGCGGACATTTGGCCAACAAAATAAATAAATTAATAAATAAACAAAAGGTGTTTATTCAGCTCTAAATAAGAATACTGACATTCAGCTGATCCGGCTTCTCAACAAACTTGAACGAATGCTGATATTTCAAGCGTTGCTTCGAGACAAACCCGGACTTGTTGATTGTACAGAATAACAGAACACAGTTATGAGAGTGAAAACTCCCTTTATTTCTCTATATAATCCCCTAATACACTAATGCACGTATCCCAGTGTTTTACTAGTGCTTGGACACCATCAAGGTAGACAGTTTTCCCAGAACTTAAGAGACGTGATCGAGCCACCTGCTTCACGTCCTGACCTCGTTCCCAGCCATTTCCACGTTTGGAAAAAAAAGACATTAAAAGAAGTTCCTGGGAGGCCAGCGTTTCAGATGTGAATCAGCTAATTCATGACTGAAACACCAGCTTTCCAGGAACTCCTTTAGTGGCACAAACAAGTGGAAATGTCTTGGAGTGAAGTGAGGACTGTATGGGGGATGTGGCAATACTGTAACTCCCAGACAACTTTGAGTCTTTTTTTTAAGTAATACTGCAGAGCTTCTCTTGCTCCTGTACTTTTCTGTTAGTTTTTATTTAAAAATTATTTTTGTGATATTTGCTGGAAGATTTGGTTTATATGTTTAGCTTGTTCATACGACTCACTTCCTCACCATCCTCATTTGTCCAGATTGAGTAAAAAAAATAAAAAAATAAAAAGAATTTCTGCATTGATTTTAATCATAAATTACATATACACTGGGTGCCAATAATTCTGAACTGTATTTATTCCATGACTACACGGTTGTGTGCAAGTGTGTAATTCTGGACCTCCTTCGTAGGAAACAAAAACAAAAGAGTACAAACACTCGTGATTTTGTAAATATGTGTTTATTTGTTCCACACTGATCTGCTACAGCAGTATTGCATAGAGCACAACTGATGGCGAACACACGCACCGTTGGTATTTACAGGACAGAGGGAGCTACGACTCGGGCTTCAGTCCTTCAGGTGAAAAAAAACCACACTCGTGTCAGGTTCTGCGTTCTAGTCTCACACAGCGCTCTGTCAGAGTGTGTGTGTTCATTCATATTGCACTTGGGACAGAAGTTTACAATTATATCAGGATATTTCACAAAAAAAAAAAAAAAAAAAAAAAACACATCCGAGGTTTAAATACGATCCTTAAAGCTTAAAGTCACGGCTCTCGGACGAAGGTTTTCTGATTTCATGCTGTGTTTAAAGGAAGAAGTGACGTAAAGGCAGTTTCGTATCCAAGCTGCGCGGAGTACGGCGAGCTCGCTCTTCAGGTCTGCGCTCGATCCTAAACATCACATACACATGAATACATGGGACTTTAAATTTAAACACAGGCGTAAAAACGCGTTTATAAAGAGTAAGGCTTTAGACATGACGTGCTTTCTTCCAATTTCAGGTTCATTGTGAGATCAGTGTGAAAAACAGCTGCCAGATTAACCAACCGCGCCAAGGACGGGGATCTGAATAAAATACACTCTTTATACAAATACTTATCATCATCATCATCATATATATCTCTCTATATATAAAACTCTGTATACTCTTCATTTTATGAAATATTTACACAAAATGTTGTAATTATTACTTAAAAGTTGAAAAGCTTAAGTGAAACAAAGTTCCACATGACAGAATAACAAGAATGAGGAAAAATTCACATTTAAATAAAAAGCAATAAATTAAATTCACTCTGTATTTCTTTTTGTTTCGTTGTTTTTTTTTTTTTTTAAACAAACCGAGAAATAGAAAGGAATATTTACAAAATGTTAACATTCTGAAAACAAGAAAAAAAAAAGAATTTTTAAAAAGTACGGTTTAATTTGATCCACAGAGAGAGAGAGCGGGAAAATCAATCAGACGTCTGCTTCAAAACGTACGTCTCAAGTCTCGGGTTTCTGCCTCATGACAAAGAGGAGGAGGGAGGGAGGGGGAGGGGCAGGAGTGGAGAGGATGTTTGTAGGCCAGAGTTGAAGGAAGAAGGGACGGTCTTATTTCAAAACAAACAAACAAACAAACAAACAAGAGAAGACCTAAACTAATAAAAAAAAAAAGATAAGCATCTACCTGCTTTATAAATCTAAAACAAACAAAAGAAAAATCAACCAATCAATCAAGAAAAAAAATGAATAAACGTGTGACACAGGGCTCTAAACAACACATAGTTGAGCATGTGAGTAGTCCTGAGCAGAGGCGGGTTTCCACATGAAGCTCCGCCTCCAAACCATTCTGATTGGTTGAAAGGGGGAAAAAAAAAAGCCTTCCTTTTTGGGTAAAGGGTGGGGAGCGGGGTTGTTGGTCTCCACATTCTCATTTTCAGTGCAGCCTTTTCCACAACTTCCTCCTTACATGTGATCGTGTTCAGGCTTTAGCTCCAGCTCCTCCTCCTCCCGTGCTCTCTCTCTCTCTCTTCCCTCCCCCCTCCTGACCAGCTCCTCTCTCAGTGCAAAACGCCACACCCGCTCACAGCACATTTCCACAGGACAGTGTGTCGACTCTTGATTAGTTAAAGTGGGAGGAGTTTTAATGGTTTTAATAGTTTAGTCAAAGAGTCTAACTCAAAATTCATTATAATGTCAGGGTATAATTTATATTTGCAATGAGTGGGAGTTTGTTGCTGCGGTATTTAATGAACCATAAAAGCCAAAAGAGGTCACTGCGTCTTTTGGGATGTAGCTCCACATTTTAGCTCCACAGTACGCTGTAACAAAAGTACACTAAATAAACTAATCTTCAAGTTAAAAAATATATATAAGCACTGTGGCTTGTTGCAAACCAAGTATGATTGCCAGTCACTTAGGTACTTTACCATAACCAGACGTTTGCTGCAAGCCCTGCCCCTTTTTGACGCCCTCATGAGAATCGTGTCAACTTTTTCCAGCGTGTCACACGTCCTCGCTTTTCCAGCACTGAGAATGCAACTCCCCCCCCCATCCATTAATGTGAAATGAACTGTATCGATTTTGTGAGCCTTTGTATTAACCTGACCCTGACTAAAATATTTAAGAACAAACCAAGACATCATGTAATCAATAAAAAGCTACTTCATATTTAGAATAAATCTTGAGAAAAAAAAAAAAGCTTAAAAAGCCCTAATGTAGGGGGAAATGTCAAAGAAAAATCCAAATTATTTGTTCAATATTAAAACGCTATGTTTTGAACAATGTGGATTTTACATTAGAATCACTCGACCAATTGATGAACTGCACAATTTAGCTCCGCCCACATTTCCCAGCATTGATTTTGTTAGCCCTGTGTGAAAAGCGTGTCTAATTACTCTTTCTCCGCACCACACCGTCCCGTGGAAAATAAAATAAATCATACTTGAAACATTTTACACAAAAGTCTGAGAAAGCGTCCGATTAGCGCGGATCCGAGGCCGGGATTCCTCCGTAGTGTCTTAAGGGTTCAGAATAGATTGCGTATTTGCAAAACATGGCTTATTTAGAAGACTGGGATTTATAGTGAAAAACAGAAATAAGGAAGTCTGTGTGTGTCCACAGTGTGCATGTCCGCCATCGCTAGTCTTCATCCTCCGTTTGTAGGCACTAAAGTTCGTGATGCGGTCTGACAGTCGGGGGAGGGGGGGGACAAATACCTATATACACACGCACACCAAAATGTAATTCTTTGTAAAAATTTAGAAGGACCGGATGTCTCAGAGCAGGCTGGGAGTGATGTGTGAAAGAATAACAAAAAAAAATTTTAATAAAATATCATAAGAAATAAAAAGGAAGTTAAAGGAGGCAGATTGCTCTTGGTTGTTGAGAGGTAGTGTGAGTGTGTGCATGTCACCGTCGGTCGTAATCACTGATTAAAATATAGGTTTATATTGTATAAAGCTCGTGAAATACTCACAGGATCAGGTTCGTTCATAAAAATTAAATAAAAGCTCTTTCTCCACAAAAGCAATCTGCTGCACGTCATATTTACAAAGTCTGTTATAAATAAGAAAGCATCGAGTGGTGCTAATACTTCTTCACACTCCAGTTCGTTGTCGTCGTCCCTGCATATACGTACACGTCTCTGCTCAAATAAGGACAGGACCAATGTGCCTCCTACAGTCTGTGTGTTTTCTTATAAATATCAGTTCTCTGTATAAAAATAGATTAAATTACAATAATAAAAAAAGAAAAGGTTTAACTTCTTTTAAACATTTCATTCAGTGTGGATTTTGCCGATGTCTCGAAGTAGCGGCGGGGGTTCAGGAGCGCACCAGGATGTCCATGATGTTGTCAAGGTCGCTGAGGTCGGCCAGGCAGAGCTGCAGGTTCGACAGGTTCTTCAGCGCGTCCTCTCTCGGGGCGGAGAACGTCAGGACCGAGATCTCTGATGAGTCGTACATGGATGTGTCGATGTCCTCGAAGATGTCGTCGAGGGGCAGGTCCGTCAGGTAGCTGGTGGAGTTTGTGATCTCGAAAGTGCCGAAAAGCGAATCGGGCATCTTCGGGTCCGGCTCGCCCGGGAGTGCCGGTTTACTCCCGGCGGGTGTCAGCTCTAATGAGGATGATGTGGACATGGGTGCGGAGAGAGGAAGAAGTGGCGAAGGGTCTACGGGTACGGATGGGAGTTCCGGGGCGTGGCGTGGGGTGGGAGGAGGAAACCGAGTAGGTGAACTGGGAGGCGGCGCGTCTCCGCCCTCCAGCCTCATCTCCAGCTGGATCTGGCGCAGCGTGTTGGCCAGCAGCACCGAGCGGTGGAGGCTGGGCTCAACGCACCGATGGCAGCTTTGCAGTTTGTCCAGACACAGGTCCAGCACCAGCTGTCTCTGCTGGGGGTACGGGAGGTCCAGTGCGGACTCCTCAGAGTCGCTGTTCAGCTTACGCTTCACCCCACGGCCCAGACCGTACCTACACACACACACATACAGAGAGAGAGAGAGAGAGAGAAAGAGAAAAAGAAAGAAAATGTTCTGTAAGCTTCAACTTCATCATACTCACTCAGTCTCTGTTAACATGAATAATAAGTTACACCACAGCGGTGTTGGATTCTGATCATCACAAGGTGTTGATTAATCGTCCTTAACACGCAGTGTTCTAAACCATAATTTTTATGGCAACAGCTCATAAACAACAATGTGTACACAAGTGCGGTTAACAATAAAATAAAAACTAAGGGAGGACTAATTGTTGATATGGTGACGTTTTTTAAATATCTAAGGAGACATTTACTAAAGAAGTCTCCAGCATCAGCACGTTTTACGACATTTTCAGGAGCTTAAATTTGTCACACACACGATTATGCAGTGAAATGATTATACAATTGCCCATGACCTAAAAAGAAAGCTTTCTGTGCGTTGTAGTAAGTTGCACTAAAGAGTCGAAATATACAAATATAATTTTACAATAAAAGGGATAAGAATATTAATTGTTAAAAATACACACACATACATACATACACACATAAAAAAAAAAAACATAGGGGAAAAAAAAAATTTACATTATTGACCAAAATAAAACGAAATAATTTTATCAAAATAGAAGTGCATAAATATGCAGGTACAAAAAGAAGTTATAAACTGCAGTTTTTTTCCAATACTCTCATTCAGCAGTGTGCGAACAAAAGCAAAAAATGTGCTTTAAACTAATATACAACTGATAACGCTGCTTACACGTTAACACGTTATATTGTCTTAAGTCTCATTTAATGTTAAACTTGAAAGAAAGAAAGAGTCTGGAGCGGGAGCGCAAACAAACCTCACAGGAGATGAGAACACTACATGCTTGCAGTACGATGAGTCCTAATTACAGCTAATAGAAATAGAAAAACATGCCGCTTTTAGGAAAATACTCAACTTCAGTATTTCAAGTAACAGTAACTTCATTGAACTGGCAGAACTAAAACTGAAACCAAGTTACAAGTGACCTTATATAACCTTGGAGATAGAAAACGGACTTCAAAATTGAAAAACAAACAAAAACTACTTTTTAAATTTATGATAGAGATGAAGCGGTCGATCGGACTGTGACCAGAATTGTCACTTTTTTCAGTTTGATTGCCTGTGACCGCTGATCAGCCTCAGATATAAACCATTCTGTCCTGAGCGCAGAAGCATCCGAGTTGCGCAACAGAAACACATTTCTATGGAGTTACATTATCAAAAATCATGCTTGTTATAAAACCTTTGATCTGCCCTTAATCTCCAAACTCTGGGTGAATTAGTCTTAGACCGTCACCATTTTTTAAAAAATTCTACAGGTGGATGCACTCTAAACTTTTTACATCCCGTGTGGTAGGAGCGAATTATTTGGCAAGTTTGTTAATAAATAATAATTAAGGTGGTGAACAGAGATGCGCACTGCTCAGTTAAAGTTATACTGCTTTATTTAAAGTTAGTTTGTATTGTTTAAACGCTGCACTTGGGTTTAAAGTTCAAAAACTAATGTTACAAGGAATGTCCTACATTAAATTACTTATTAAACTTTTTAAAAGGTTTAACACTGTAGCCAAAAAAAATCTGGGGAAAATGTAATATCGAATCGGAATATTTATAAAATCGTGATACTTGCTCTGAAGGCATTGTGATAATATCGTACTCCGATGTGACTATTGATTCCTGTCCCATCCATCTCCATATAAACAGTGTTATTTTGCTGCGCTACACCGTGACCAGCGTGACTATGGTGGTGGTGGTGAAGGAGGAAACAGTCAAGACTGTCCACTCGTCTCTCTCTCTCCTCTCTGTGGTGTGGGTGGCTCAGCCTCCTCCATTTATCACGCTGCAGCACACAGGAAAACATCATCCCCCCACAGCTCCAACCGCAGACTGCACCACTCTGTGCTTCACTGCAGACAAACACACGAGCCCTGAGGAGGGCCTCGCCTTTTCCCTCCACTAATCCACCACACGGATCATCACGGAGCCAAGAAAGAAGATCTGCCCCGAAGAGCCTCGCTCACAAACCCAGACTCAATAAACAAGTCTCTACGTCTTTTTTTTTTTGTTATTTAAATTGTCCCCCTTGAGGAGACATTTTCCAAATGACCCCAGACCAAAGTCATAAATATTGGCACCTCTGCATACTGAACTACTAAAAATTACAAGAGAAAAGATGAGGTTCTGATACTCTTACTCCTACAATAGAAAACACACTATACACAAAAACGACTCATTTATCCTTTAGAGAAGCAAAAAGACAGAAATTGTTACTAATGAAAACTCATCTCCTACATTTTACACATTAATATGTTCTCTGAAACATCTACAGGTGTCAATTAATTTATATAAATGAGATTTATAAAAAGCTTCTGGGCTCGAAACAGCACAGAGACTGAAACTGTACTTAATTAAACAGGAAATTCCCTCCAGCTTAACAAACACTGCTCCACACACACACATGGTAAACCGGTGTAAAATAATAAGGCGAAGGGGTGTGCGTGCGTGTGTGTTCTGTAGCTCAGGCCGTGATTTAAACCGAGCCTCTGCTATTAGATTGGCCCCGCCGGTCTGTTCTCCATGGCAACAGCAACAAGACGAGAGGATGGGGTTCGAGTGGTGTCGTGTCTCGTCTCTCTTGTCGAGCGCAAGAAACACAACCGGGAGAACTGCGAGAGCACAGAGACAAGGGGCTGCACCGAATCGCTTCACGAGTCTGCACACTTTTACACAACACCAAACATGATCAGAGAGATTGCCTGATAAACTGTTCACAGACAACACACACTAACGACGGACTGTATGTCCTGAGCAGGACGCTGAAACAAAACTAAAACACTGACGTGACACAGGCTTATGCAAATGTTTTCTTAGAGAAGGCACCTTAATCTCTGGAAAACATCTCTGTATGCTTCTACCTGGGTCTACTTCCTGTTAGCCCGGCATGTGCAGACTTCCTGTCTGGGCTGTTTGTCCATATGATAAATGTCCACACTTGGGTATAGAAGACATTCAAAGGCTGATTTATACAAAATACAAAGACACTATTTAGGAATATAAACATGAAATCAGTATGAGATAAATTACTGTTTGAGACGTGCTTGGATAAAATCAGATAATTTATACAAATTTAAGCAAAAGTGCATCAAGTCACATGATCACAATAATCATTTAAACGGCTGTCCTGTACTGTAATACAAAAAAAAGGGTTGATTTACATCTCTAGTTTAACTGTAGAATCTGTACCTGTTCACTTGAGTCTTTTTACTTGTGAATAAATAAAATAAAATTTTCGAGCCTCCGAGTGGCGCAGTGGTAAAGCGCTCGCCCTATCATCCGGAGATCGCTGGTTCGAACCCCGGGTGATGCTGTTTTCCTCTCACAGCCGGAGGCACAAAGAGAGCTGATTGGCCGAGCGGGATGAGAGGTACTCGTGCTCCCACATTAATGCTCTACAGCCAATCAGGGGCGTCTGTGAGCTCGTGCATGCGGAAGGAGCGGCTAGCGCTTTCCTCCGAATGTGTTACTTCACCCCTAACGGTACGTGAGCAAGAAGTTTGAAAAGATGCGGTCATCTGACGTCACGCGGTTCGGAGGAAACACGGGATAGTCTTCGTCCTTCCGGCTGAATGGTAGTAGTAGCCTTAATGTGGGTGCCCCCTAGTGACGGGGAGGAATTGGCCACGACTAAACTAGGGGAGAAAATTGGAAAAAAAAAAACCAATATAAAAAATAATAATTCAAATAAGTGTGGTGAATTCCGACACAAAAAAAGCAGAACGTCACTGAATCAATATCTCGCTGCCCCTTCAATCCAATCTGTTTCTAATTTACAAATTATGACCCCCAGTCATGTGACAAAGTACACCTTTCAGACACCTTATTGAAAAACAACTAAAAACGTTGCACATTAAAAGACTTGTCAAGGTATACAAATTCTTTACCTAATGAAATATTAAATCAATTTTCTTTTTTAAAATATTTTTAATAAAAATTTTAGGTAAGATACATAAACCAAACATATTTTAGATGCTCCTACTAATGTGTTTGAACTTCGCATAAAACCGAATAAAAGTTACATCACTTGTTTGATCACAACGCTGATATTTGATTTTTATTAACAAAACCAATAGCTGAGTGTAAGTCTTTCCACATTGGCGCTGCTCGCCGCTGCTGAACAGGAAATAGTTTACGCCTTGCGCAGTGTTTGCTATTTTAGTTTATCACACTGTTCGACATAAATGCTGCCTTTTGTTGTATTGAGCCAGAGCTCACTTTAAACTACTTTTCATCCGCAGTTCTGCGATTATTAGGGTTTTAATTTGAGCATCACTCTGTGTGTAACACCTTCATTAAATTCCACACAATTCTAGACTAATAATTAAGTCTCCTGTACTAACTTTATTCTTAAATATCACTCAGATGTCCTGTTTGTGTGTCAGTGTACAGATCGGGGTCTGGAGTCAAGTTATGTTCAGTTGACTGCTCACTGCCCTGTCTAAAGCTTCCTGTTTTTTTAATAAAAAAGGACAACTTCCTGTTTCACTTCTACTTCTGTAAAACATTCCTACATTACAGACGAGCAAACATTGTGTGGAGCGTGCACTATATACTGCAGATTACTTTTATAAAGATTAATCTACTGATTATTTTTCACAGTTAATCTGGTTGGATTATTTATTTTATCTTGGCAGTAAACAATAACCATAACTTTAATGTCTAATATTTTAACATTAATATCAAGCATTTTCTCTCTCTCTTTTTTAATGAAAATCTTCCCAGTATCAAGAGTAAATAAGTTCAGAGGCTGTGTGTGTGTTTTCGAGCATATGGTCTTAAAATTCACATCGAAAAAAACTGAAAAGAAAATCTTGCACACAGCTTCGCCTTTTGATTAGACCCAAAAACACAAGTCTCTCTCATATTATATCAGCTGCATTTGTCTCAAAAAGGCCTGTGCATAAATTACATACTATAATATGAATGTAATAAGTAATATATACATAAGCAGATGTTTGAAATTATACCACTGCGTCACTTAGTTTTAACTAAGTGGAATGCAAAAACTATCCCTTGTTCTGAAAAAAAACTGTCACAAAAACATTGTCACTGGAGACTCCTTCCCCTAACCAACTCATTGGTTTATTACATCACCCTCTGACCAATCAGAACTCCCAACTGTATGTAGAAAAAATATGAATCAGGAACCTTTAGGAACTTAGAGACAAGACGCGATGAGACATAGATAGCATGTAACAGTCTTGTCACCGAGACAGATCAGATCTTTACTTTCTACCTTTTTAGCTTCTGTGCCGAAGGATACGAAAGACCGTAACCTGCCTGTTCTGATTTAAATAATTATCCGATGTATCCGTTATAAAGACATCCAAGGACACTTAACATGTTAAACATGCAAACTAATTACTGCATCACTTGCAAATTAACCTGCTATAAGCTGTCAAGTCAGGGAACAAATAAATTTAAAACTAAGGAAGGAACGGACACACGATCTCATCGCAGTAGCAAAAAACAATCGTGTGAAAAAAAAGAGGAAGAAACAAGTTGGAGAGGCTTGCATGACAGCAGGAGAAGCTGAGGAGAGAGAAGAGCGAGCAAGACAGGGAGGGAGAGAGGGAGGGACGGAGGTGTGGGCGAAAAGTCTAGCAAATCCTCTGCAGGAACCAATCTGACGACAGATACAGAAAGGCAGGAAGTCCTAATATGGGCAGAGGTGGTAGACAGCTGTGAGTCAGAGCAGTAAAAAGGGAAGTTAGTCACCTTTCGCCATGATGTACAACTTACACCATGACTCTTGTATTTTAGCGTCGACAGGAGTGTGTCAGCATCTTATATTGTACATCTCTTCAAGAACACACTTGACTGAAATTTACAAATATATTTTTGTATTATTATTAAAACAGAAATACGTGCAAAAAAACATTTTAAATTAATTTAGTGATGATGCATATTTATGCAAAATGCAAATCTGATTATTTAGAGCAGGATAGGTTTATGTTAACGAGCCGTTACTACAGCAACCATATAGCATCAGGTCTCTTATTGTTAGAAAACCTTCTGACCAATCAGAACCCAGAGCTGAAATTGTGGGAATCCCGCCAAGTATCGCGATACGATAGTATCCCTCTTTTCTCTAAGCGAGACACGACTAGGAGGTGAAATGTCAACTTTATCACATGCAGAACCTCATAAAAGTCAACTTTAACTATCGATTTGTGCGTCTTGCAAGCACCATGTTACGCAACACGCACTGACACATTAGCTGAGACACTGTTCTTACAGACGCTTTTTTTTTTTTTAAAGGAGATTCAAACGACATAAAAAGAAGAAAATGTTAAAGTTTGTGTTACTGTGAATTGATGCAATAAAGTGCACGAGCTCGCGCGCGTGAGCGTTGCAAGAGCCCCGCGCGCGGTCGCTGTAAAGAGAGAGCGAGAGTGGCTAACATCAGCTAGCTAACAGTCTCAGGCGTCCAATATCTAACGTTTTAAAGCATTAAACACGTCAAATCCCGTCAGTTTCCCTCACCAACGCTACGAAGATGAGTTTATATCTGTGCATATGGCTTTTTAAATATAAATAATAATTTATAAGAAGAGATGTTGTACCTTGCTGAGGAAAGGGCATCTCCTTGGCCGGGTTCAACTTCCTTCTTTAGCACAGAATCCGCGTCCAGTCGACACACAGAGGTGGCCTTACCTTTCATGGACGCTTTTAGTGATAAAATCTGCCTTTGTCCCATATCATAATGTTTCTACAATCCGGTTTAATAAAACTTCCAGCGATGATTTAACGTAACACGCTACGCTGAAACCAACCGTCCTGCTAGTCGCTACATCCTTACGGTTAATCAAACTAACGTGATGTCGCGCTTCGTTAGTAAATCTCCCACTAAAGTTAAGCAACTAGACCCGGTTAGAGCCGGAGTGAGACGAAGCGACGCCGAGCAACTAACTTGTATGTGTGTGAGAGAGTGAGAGAAGCTCCGGGAAAAACAGGCCAGCTGATGGACGGTCGTCAGGTGAAAGCGCGCTGATTGGTCCGATTTAATCCCAGCCGTGCGCTGATTGGCTCAATTGTACATAGAGCCCGCCTAGTAACTGCGCACGATTGGTTGCTCGCCTCACGACTCTTTTCTGATTGGTTGCTCGGTTCTCCCACACGGAACTGAGCACGTGACTGCTTAAAAGATAATTCTAGTTTGAATCGAAACACACATTTATATATATATATATATATATATATATATATATATATACTTATAGACTCAGTTAAAAAAAACACACACACACAAACAGTTTTCTATAATAAAAAAAAAACATTATATGTACTGTACATAACGTATCAGTATTTAAAGATTTTTTTCTGTAGCCCGGGCTGGAGATTTAAACTGTGGCGTAAGCGCAATGACGTCAATCCTGACGTCATCTGCTGTAGTATTCGCCACTTTAAAGGTGCAATAATAATTTCATATATATATATATATATATAACGAATATATATGTATTATATAATGAATAAACATATTATAAATGGACGAGGAAACCTGTTGTTGCAGCCTAGTGATATTTACACTGATAAAATGATTCCTATTTTATTGTTTAAAAAAATCAATAAATTATTTTTACAAATTCTTCCACAATCGATATAAATAAACGAAAGGTTTTGTCTGTACATTGGTCAGAACTCACTTTTCAGTGATATCAGTATGTTTTATACGTTGGAGGACCTGAAACCAGAAAAAAATGTCTCTGTCTGTCGGATTATAAAAACTGTCTGTCTGGACAGAATTTACTGAATCTTCTGCAGTCCTTAGATCTCTGCCTGGAGTTTAATCTGCACCATAAGTGAAATCTAAATGTGGAGTAAAAGCGATGTTATGAACAGTTATGTGTCGAATAAAGTGAATATTTTTACTGGGATTAGTTCATATTTTCACTTTGGCTGAAATAACAGCGCTAAAGTGGTATAAGTGAATTTTAACACGCTGGAGTGGTTTTAAGACAAAACTTCATCTTTATCCTTTTATCTACTTTTTCCATTTCTCATCTGTGATTCACTCTCCGATTACCGAACAGGGAGTGTATTTGTCTGACCACCAAAGAAGGACAACTTAGTGTAAACAAGGCGTAAGATACTCAACCTTACAGAATGGGATTTCTTTGTATTAATACGTTAGACAGAGAGTTCTGCTGTACAGAGAGACACACAGACATGTACGTGGGCTTTCACATGAAATGATAATATCACTGATTATATTAAAGCGGATCATGTTATGTTAATCTTTAACCTTTTAACTATTTGTACAAATTAATGTTGGAAATTCTTCCACACTACACTATTAAAGGCTTCGGGGGCTCAGTGGTGGGTTTCTCACCGGCCATGTGGACGTCTTGAGTGCGCTACCCACCCAACACCCAACACCCAACACCCAAACCCCAGCCGCTGTGGAAAACGTGAGGGTTGCGTCAGGAAGGGCATCCGGAGTAAAAGCTGCGCTAAGTTGTGTGTGTCGTTCACAATTAAAGTTTACAACTTTAAGAACTTGTAATTACCCGGTAATCAATCCATTAAAACACACAAATAACACAATCATGGGGTAAATAATTGTTTAAATCCCAATTTTTTTTGCTACATGTGCATTTTATGTGAGAGATTGTATGACAGAATTCATGCTGAATTAAACAATGTTAGGTTTCAGGATGAATTGAAAGAAAAATTAATATTTCTTGACGCGCCAGCCGCACCTCGATACGCTTACCGACCGGCCTAAAACAGACAAACACACAAGACCACATTTAAGCCATTGGCCAGGTTCCCTGTGTCCCGTACAAACAAAGAACCAGCCATTAGCATATAAGTCGTAGAGAGACAGACGACAGGAAACACATTAGCGTTTTCCGGTTAGACAAAACGGTTCCGCCGGACATGAGCTATTTGTATGTATATTCGTCTGGACACGGCCTACGGGAAGTGTTACCATATAAGGAATCGGAAAACACCATGAGGACGTTGTTTTATGGACACGGAGGCATGGGAAAGATCACATCATGTCACAAAACCTTACACACGGTTAATTCCTTCATGTTCAGTAAAGTGGAGCTTAAACAGCTTCTTCTTCTGTGCTTATGATTTCCATATTCTTATTGGTCAGAAGGTGTTGATCAGTTTTCTCTTACAGCAGCTACGATGGTAGCAACCACAGGTCCATATTAACATTGTTTCCATGGTAACCGCTGGTTTGAGGGGACAATACGGCAGACGGCCCACAAAGGTGTTTGAAAAACGAGTGTCATGTTCATGTGATGTGAGGTTTTCATTAGGGAGGTGTTTATGTAACTGGTATGGAAGAAGTCTCCAGTTTTAGTGCGGTATAACAGTTAGAGGTAAAGTGTTTCATAATCTCAGTTTTAGTGCGGTATAACAGTTAGAGGTAAAGTGTTTCATAATCTCCAGGACACAGGAGTGTACACTTCTTTGAGTTTTTTCTTATTAACATCAAGAGATCAAGGGCAAAAAAAGAGGCTTTGGAGGAGAAGACAAATAGTCTTTATAGCCCGGGTCTGGGGTAGTTTGGTGATTAGTTTGGTAGTTTGGTTAAGAGCCCCTGTTGGGCTCTTAACCCTCAACTGCTTAGATGTATAATGTGATAAACTCTGGATATGGGCCAAATGCTGAAATGTAAATGTTTATAGCTGCCGTAGTGTAAGTGAAAACTGGAACTGATTATCTGTTATTAATGTTAAACAAAAAAAAATATTGAACAAACTACACAGAAAATTGTTTTTTTTTCATTATTTGTGCTTTTTTATTAAAAATGTTATAAAAAATGCTACAATGCACATATAAAATGTTTTTTAAGCTCTACTCTAGATTGATATCATACTTAAAAATGAAACCCACGTAAAGCAGAGAGGAATAACATCCACTCGAATTAACGTACTGTTATCATCTTATTACCTCCCCCCCGCCCCCCCCTGAATTGATGACCGAATCCAAGTCTGTGTAACAGGAAGACAACCGCTAAATGTCCCCATCCTCTCTCTAATACAAAGTTGAAGTCAATACTGTACTTTAAAATGTGCTCGAACACTCTGTGCATAGGAAGTGCATCGCAACACTCAATGCATAGGATCAGAGAGAAGTGTTACCGTATAGCTCGTGGCGAGACCGCGCGTAGACAGCAGGCTGTAAAACACAACGCGAGTCAGGATTTATTAACCTGATCAGAGACTTTATGATGAGAATAAAGCTACGACCAGATGATCTTATCTGTAGATGAGGATCAAAAACTAGCGGACCTGTTCTTCACACACATCAAAGGCTTTCAGATAAAAAAAAAAACTGAAATGAAGTACTGGTTTAGGGGTCCGGGGCGGGTCACGCCCGTGAAGTCTCTTCTGCCCTGAGCTTGACCAATAGCCAACACTCGACACGTAAAGTTTGCAACAAATAAATAAAAATAAATTAAAAGTCACTATATAGACTGGGACGTCCCCATTATTCTTCATTTGTCGCTAAAACAAATATAAGAACACTATGACTTCTAATATTAAAAAAAAAAAAAAAAAAACGGTTTGCCCAGATACTGATGGGAAAAAATAACATAAAATACCTGGTGCCAAAATGCACCTAAAGAAGTGTGCTACAATAAAAAAAAATTATAATAATTAAGTCGTGCATCGCTCTATTCTTACTGCCGTCTCTCAATCCTGAAAGGAATAATAAAAAAAAAGAAAAGAAGCGGTATATCATGACATCAATAACCGATCTGCGATAACGTTGGAACCCGAGTGCACTGTAACAGTTAGCAAGCAGAATCTGTTGTAAAAAATATATATTCATCATTTTACAGTTTCATCTTTATGAAAATATCTTTTTTTTTTTCAGTCTCGTATACATCTGGTTCTGCTCTCCATCCTGTCCTGTAGTGTTAATGGACTCAAGAAGGAAATAAATACATATTTAAAATTAAAAAAAGGGGGCAGACAAATAGGATAAACATAGAAAAGGTACGGCAATAAGATAACTGGTCAGCTGATAAAATCAAGGCCATTCTTTTAGAAGACACACACAAACACGCGCAAGCGCACACACTCCTTTCCCTGAAAGGACTGCAGACTGAACTTCCACAACAGGTAGAAAAACATGAAAAGAACAAAAACCAGACAAGTGTACTAGTCTCCAAGCCGACTCTGGTCTAAGAACCGACGATGATCTCCATGATGTGGTCCAGTTCGTTAAGATCAGAGCGGCAGTTTGACGGCGAGTTTATAGACGTGGGCGTGTGAGACGGACTCAAACTGTCCAGCAGGTCGTACGGACCCATCTTGGGCGCCGTGCTCTGAATGCCTGTGAGCATGGTGTCCAGGTCGTAATACGACGTGTCCACGTCCGAGAACAGCTCCTCGAGAGCCGAGTCCGGACCCGAAGCGCCGTTCTTGATCTCGAACGTACCGAAAACTTGCCCCATAGACTTTGGGTCCTGTCTAGAGGAACTTTCTTGTTCGTCCTCATCCTCCTCGTCTTCATCCTCCTCTTCGTCGTCGTCGTCATCGTCTCCGGGGCCAAGCCTGGAGCTTTCCCGCGAGTCCTCGGACGTGTCCCAGCAACGACTCGAGGTCTCCGAGAGACACACGTCAGAGGCGGAATCGTGCACCGAGACAGAACACAGCGTCTCATCCGCCACCACCTCCTCCTCACGGCTGATTCCTTCATAGCTGATGACCGAGAAGAGCTTCGGCTCGGACTCCTGCTCTCGCGACCGGCAGAGAACCTCAGTAGCCACCAGACGCTCTGACGGGCTTTGGGTGCCGCCGCAGAAGGCCTCGGTGACCACCCAGCTCCCATCGTGGGTCATTTCCTCCTGGATCTGCCGCACCGTGTTGGCGATGAGCACGGAGCGGCACAGGTTGGGCTCCACCAGCATGTGGCAGAGCTGCAGCTTGATGAGGGACATGTCCAGTAAGGACTGGCGCTGCAGACTATACGCGGAGGACACCTTGGCGCCCACCAGGTTCTCGTCCGTCATTTCATCGTCGTCGCTGGGAAACTTGCGCTTGGTGCCTTTGGAGAACATGTCTACCCTGGGGAAGAAAGAAAAACATTTATTAGGAGTCATAATCGAGCGCTCTTTTAAAACCAAAATCAAAGGGAAAAAAAATCAATCATGTGAAGAAAAAAAAAGTAGGACAGATTAATGCATTACAAAGGCAGGATGGGAAACAGGTCAGTCAGATGTTAAGAGGAAGCGAGGGGCTTCACCAAGAAACTATGGATGTACCAGGAATAAGAATCTTATTGATTAATAATTAATCACCAAATATCTATTTATCAAGTGATAATGTTTGTTTTGCATCATACTTCTCAGTAGCTCACATATCTATTAACATGTCTACCAAAAAAAGGCGCACCTACAGTTCAGGTCATGGACATTGTAGTTTTTACAGAGAGACAAGTGCATGATAGTCAACAGAACTGTTTTTACATTTTTATTTTTATTTTCTTACTTTATTGATTCGTCTCTCATTTAATGAGATTGTATCACTAGAAAAGTGTAAATTAAAATTAAACTAAGGGGAAAAAAAACAAATGCTAACTATCAATTAGGAAAAATATGTGAACCCTAATTGTTACCTATACCGGTATCAGGTGTGGGACTAAAACCCGAGCTCTTTAACTCCGACTCCCATACCAACATCCCAATAGCATCTTCCTACAACACAAGTACAGCAAACAAAAACACATACACAAATCATATTGCTGCATCCACACCAAAGACCACTGCAATCCTTACACAGTAAGCATCTTACTCTACAATCAATTCCAGAATTATTGCATCCTTCAAGAGAATGGACAATAAAAATGATTCTAAAATGAATGTTAACACACAAAACAGCATTACAGAAATCTGGATATAGATACAAGATTCATCTGTATTAAGAAAGCTGGAGGAGAGGAAACAAGTTCTGGGACGACATGAGGAAGAAAAATCATGTTCAGATGAGAACTCATCATCAACTGGGTAACACTGGATGGTGTGATTACAGTACTGTGGAAAAGGCTTAGACACATCATGTCTTCAAAAATAAAAGGGAAAAATACAAAGCAGCGTAAACAGTAATGAATGAAGCAAAATCAGTATTTGGAATGACGAGGTTTTGAGGACGCAGGTACAATTTGTGCAGTTTAATAAAGAAATTAGCTGCCAAGTTTTACTAAGCATCATACAAACATTTTTCTTTTTAATTTTAATCTTGTGGTGGTATATTAATTTTTGTGCTGATTCAATAATAAAGTCTTAAAATAAATCCATAAGAAATGTTACACTAAACCAAAAGACTTTTACACAGAACTCTATATTTTACAGAACACCATTTTCTCCCTAAAAATTATACAATCTAAAGAACATTTTAAACTCGGAAATTCTTCACCACTCATGTTTTAAAAGTTAAACTTTTTAACCTGACCAAATTCCATCCACAGGGTAAAAACACTACCTAATCCTGATACTAGTTCAGTGAGGCCTCGATTTAGCTCATATCCGGGTTGGTCAGGTTGGAGATTCAGCTGTTAGACACTGAGTTTATTAAAACAAACTGGAAAATTGGTGCAAAAGATGCTCTTACTAAGAATAACCCAAAGGTCTTGAACTTTACCAAACCTCAGTGGAGCTTCAACTGGATTTATGATTGTGGTAAAATTAGGTACAAATCAAACATCAAGAACTTACTGTACAACATTCTAGTGGATAACTGATGCGTTAGGGGTCTTGTAAAGCTTAAGCTAAGAAGGAGAACATTAAACCTGATTACCTCTGCCAAGAGGTTATGACTTGCTCATGAATCTTTTATCCTAAAAGGTAAGAATGCCCAATTCAATTAAATTCAATTCAGTTTCTATTGCAATTTTAACAACAGACACTGTCGTAAAGCAGCTTCACAGAAATCAAACTCCTGGAGGTAAATAAAAAAATGAATAGATTTTTAGTTTTATAAGTTTACCCCTGATGAGTGAACCCAAGGTGAGTGTGGTGAGGGGGAAACTCCCTGAGAAGACATGCGGAAGAAGCTTCAAAGGCGCCGGACTCAAAGGGGAACCCGTCTTCATCTGGGGGATACCGGATAGCGAGACCTTGAACACACCCCCTGTGTGATTTTGAAGGTTGAAAGTTCACTTGTAGAACAGGAAATGTGGTTTAGTTAATGTGAAGTCCACTCTGTCTGAGTTTTACACTGTTCACTAAATACTGATAGCAAATTGAATCGAGTCGTCTCCACGTGCAGAAACATCCCTACAGCTCGGATCATTCGCCTCAGTGGGTTTTACGAGGTGGATTTTAACCCATTTTTCTGAAAAGTTCAAACTAATCATTCTGGAGTTGAGTGTAAAATGAATTCTCAGGCTGCCAGCAACAGATCACATGTCTTAGTGTTCACTTTTACATGTAAATAACTTATAATTCAATAAAAATGATACTAAAATAAAGGTTAACACACCAAACAGCATTACAGAAATCTGAATATAGATACAAGATTCATCTGTAATAAGGAAGCTGGAGGAGCTCCTATCCATAGTGACTTACATTTATCTCATTACACACATAAGCAGGTAAGGGGTAAAGGGTCCTGCTCAAGGGTTTAACACTAGCAACATGGTGGTGGTGGTGGTGGTGCTGGGGCTTGAACCTGTGACCTTCTGATCAGTAGTTCAATGTATTACCCAATATTTTACCCCAGGCACTGAATCAGGGCTGATTTATACTAAACCTGAATTCTGTAAATGTGTTTTTTTTTTTGGAATCAAATTCAAATTTATTTATTTGTCACATACAGTCATACACAGTACGATATGCAGTGAAATGCTAAGAAATCATGTGATTTCATGCAATTTTAACCTGCAATGTGCAACTATTGAACTTTTGTATTAATTATACAACTTTTATGTACAAATTATCTAATTAAAATACCACGTTACCATATGAAAATACACAAATACTTATTTATCAACATGTACAACAACGAACACATACCTAAATTACTGACAAACTCTACATAAATTTCCGACTATTGCTAATTTACCTTTGATAAATTCCAGACTTTTATGGTTACATAATTGCTCAGGTCCATATTGTGATTTCGATATTAAAAGTGATTAACTGTGGAAATCTAACGACCCACAATGCTTTAGGAGACGAAAGGAAAGATTCTTCTCTTGTCGCATTAACGCAGGGTCGAATAACCACTTATACCACAGCGCTGTTCGAGTCTGGATTCTGATTGGTCGGAACCAGGTTGATTACTTTTCCAATGGTAAATTATAGATTCATATTACCGTGCTTGTTCGAATACACCATCGTTGCCATAGTAATGTATAAATAAACATATTAAGTTTAAAATATGTGTGTTAGAGTTGTGACAGTGAAGCTCTCTGTTGTTCTCTGAAGGAGATGTTTATGTAACGTGTATGGAAGGAGTCTCCAGTGTCAGAGGCAAAGCTGGAAGTGAACAAGTTTTCAGACACCTTCAGTCAATAATACAACTTGGAGAGGGCATGACTGTACAATGTCTGTTCCAAAAGAAACTGAGGTGTTTCATTAAATATACATACAAGATATTTAAATAAATTTTTAAAAATGCAATGCTGTGGTATAAGGAGAGGAATAAAACACTTTTAGACATGCTGTTACAGGAAAACGATCATCTCCAGGGTTGTATCGTTAACTCCATCACCCCATCGTTGATTATTTTACTACAGAAACAACACACACACACACACGTGTTTTATTCCTTACATTATAAACGTATATTAGGGAATTGTTTAGTATTTTACAGAAACACAAACCAAGTCTACTCATCTCAGTCATTTCATGTTAAGACTGGTGACTTAACATCATGAAATGATCTGATTGACCTTTAATCACACAGACACCCACACACACGTACACACACCACAGACGCACTAACACACACCACAGTTCTAAACCATAAGACCAAACGTTATCCAGATAGACTGGAGAGGGGGGAGGGGGGGTTAGGAGGAGAGGGAGAGGGCACGGGGTGAGGGTAGGGGGGGGGGCGTGTCGCCTACCTGAAGCACGAGTGACATCCCGGCACTGTAGAGACACAGACCAGAGCGCAAGCTGACAGACGGCACAATCACCGAATCGCCGCAAAAACTAAAATCAACCTAGATAAATAAAAACTAGGCATGAACTACACACTACACAAACACACACCTCATTGTATTACAAACTCATGTGAGGTTAGAGCTTTATTATAAAGGGGGCGTGGCCATGTGTGTAAATGTGGTCTGTTTTATCCATTAACACTTGTTGCATTTTAGGAAAGAGCGAGTGCTTCCGTTAAAATAAACAAAGTACAAAACTCTTTTCTCACAAGTTATAATGCAAACTTCACCACATGTGTTATACAAGCTTACAGTGTTATTATATATGAACTTTTTCATCCTACTGCTCATAATCCATTATATGATCAAAAGTATACGGACACCTGATCATCACACCCATATGTCCTTGCTGAATGTCCCGTACCAGATTTATTTCCCCTTTATTACTGTTATAATCTACTCCAGTCTTTGCACTTTATCTCAGAGCGTTTCTGTGTGGAATTGTGGCGTCTAAGTTCTGTAGCGTTCTTCCAACTTTGCGAGAACAACAACATATATGTGTGATGACCAGGAGCATGCATACTTTTTGCCTTTACGTGTATATAAGGTAACAATCACTTTACCCACCGAAATATATAATACTAATTACATTAGGACCTGGTTTTGTTTAGACAAAATTAATCAACTTACAGACACACTGCTGGCTTAATCAATCTACTAAACTTACACATTTAGGTCACGTCTATGTTAACGTTCTCTACAGCATCATTCTGATACACCAATGATCATAACAGAGAGCGCCAGGGTATGGAAATCTCACACAAACAAAATAAATATAATCACATTTACTGCAGTACAATAAGGTAATAGAATTCAGTCTCATCACATTTGGTTGGCTTTTCACTCTATGTGACATGCGAGCCAATCACAGAGCAGGGAGGCAGAACTTAAACTGTTGTTTTATTTTTTTTTAGCTCGCATTCTAACATGAATATTCATTCATTAATAAACTTGCGTCTGTCTTAGAGCGTTTTTAGATCAGTTACAATTGCTTTGTACCGTACTCAGCGTCTCGGTTACACTTGCGTATGTACACTCCTCGATACGGCAGTATGCGTTTACTTGATTTGTGAGCCACCATTAAGCACAAGGGAAGAGAACGACAAAGTTATTCTTTGCTCCACGCATAATATTATTGATATTTTGGGTAAAAAACGTCCAGAGGACATCCTCGTGTGCTATAGCTGTGAAGGTCAGAGGATGAGATTGGAGCGCGCTAGGCGTATACAGACGGCACTGATGATGTCGTGTCTAAACAGCGTTTACTTCCGCGCATGTGTGATTGGCCCGAACCCTTCCTGCTTAAAGAGGCGGCCTCGAGAACGATACAGCGGACTCAGGCACGGTTCCAGAGTGCGGAACGACTGCGTTCACACAGATCAAACTGAACCAGACTTTGGGGTCGAGTGTTCTCGGAAACGAACTAATGTGAAAACAACCTAAAACACCTTTATGTATGATTTCACTTTATTGTCAAATAAGACAGTTGGTCTTTTATAAACGTTACTAACTCGACCTCTGTGAGATCACTATAGACTCTGACAGGATAATAAACACGGTTTTCAGATGTGAACCCGACACATCTAAAGGACATGGGGTTAACGAGAATGAGGGACGTGTCTGAGCAAGGTTTTGGATTACACATCATTTTCAGTATAGTTTCGCGTCTCAGGATCTTTAATTCTAGTTCCGAACTGAACAGATCGACATATGATCATACTGCTGTGAGACTTAAAGCTGAAAAAAATACAAAATGTACCACTTTATACACATCATTTACCAGAGTTTATTGAGGGTATTTACTCTGAGTACTGATAAGATCTCTATCTCTCTATGTTAACATTAAATGTCAGGAGATATCATTAGATATTTGACATTTCATTAGCTCTGTTAAATGTCTCTCCCCTCAGCCCGCTGAGAAGTCAACGAGCAGGGGGAATTCTCCGGAGTGACGTCACTGCTAAAATATAACTCAGGTCACGCCCACACTACTTCCGGTATGTACCCCTCCCCCACTTCCGCTCTGACGTGGCCGGTAAGCGGGCTAAGCTAGCGGTCTAAAAAAATAAATAAATTTAAAAACATTAAAAAAAAACAGAATATAGTTTGACAGTGCGCACAAGCAGCGAGTGATATTTATATTTATAATAATAAAAAATAGATATAACTGGAAAACGTTTAGAGTGTGAATTTAATGTGTGAAAACGACAAAGATGGGCGCCATGTTGGATTGTTCACGCCAGCGCTCGTATTTCAGATTATTTTTAATAACGACACGCGAATAGAGTTAGAGATGTACGGGTATTAATTATAAACGCGTGCGGATTTAATAAAACGGACTTTAATCTCTGTCACTGTGCAGGAGCGCGCGCATTAAACGCGCAGACCGGTTTTTTTTTTTTTACTTGAACGTACGGCGCGCGCGCACTTCCGCAAACACGCTCGCGCGGTCCGGTTAAAAAAAAAAAAAAAAACGGCGTCCCGCGCGCGCTTGGGTCTTTAAAAATAAAAAGAAAGAGAAACGGATTGCACGTGCGGACACCCGAGCGCGGCGCGTGAGCTTTGCACGAGAGAGAGCTGAACGTTACCTGGTGTGAGCTGAGAGTCCCGGCTGAGCGGCATGCGCGGCTCGGAGTGCGGCTCTGTGTTAGTGCTGCAGCTCCACTCGGCCACTCCGGGGTAGTGAAGGAGGGAGGGAGTGAGTGAGAGAGAGAGCGAGCATCCGGCACACAGGCAGGGCTGATGAGAGAGAGAGAGAGAGGAGGGGGGGTGGAAACTTTCAGCTGCATGGACAGAAGGCCATCCGAGCATCTGCACAAACCCCTGGTACCCCTCTGTAACACAAAGCACCCCCAGGGGGATGGGGTACTGGGGTAGAGTGGGGTGGGGGGAGCCCTGTCCTACCTGACTCCTCTTTAAACTGAAATCAAAATGGTGCAAGCGGTGTGTCCCCTGTCCCCATCCATGTCCCTCAGGGGCCAATGAAGAGACAAGTTAAAAAAAAAAAAAAAAAATTATATATATATATATATTCGTCACATACACAACCATACACAATACGATATGCAGTGGGATGGTCACACGAAAAAAGAAAAGAAATTAAGGGAGGCAAAAAGGCCAAATAGAAAAGAATGTAAAATATAAAATCCACAATATATACGGATTTGTTACAATAAAATAAAAAGTAAAAATACTGTATGTTAAAATGTAAAATTATAAACTGTATAAACAAACTGCATAAAGTATATTGCACGGGGGCTACATGGAGTGTGAAATGAAATGATGAGCTGCAGTGGTTTTGTCCACCTGTAAAGTGCAGTAGTGCAATAGCAGTCCTCATTTACAGTAGCTTACAAAAGTAAATACACCCCTCACAATTTATCAACCACTTTATTATATGTTTTATGTTGGACACTACCATAGAAATGTACAGATTTACTGTCCTCTAACAATAACTCAACATGCAGACCTTATTGTCTAAATAACTGGCAACGAAAAATAAGTACACCCTAAGTGAACATGTCAAAACTGTGTCCAAAGTGTCAGTATTTAGTGTGAGTCCCGTTGTTATTTAGCATAGCCTTAATCCTCCTGGGCGTGGACTTCACCAGAGCTGCACATGATGTTGCTGGCATCCTCTTCCACTCCTCCATAATGATATCATGGAGCTGCTCAGTTGAGGGTTAAGGGCCTTGCTCAAGAGCCCAACAGTGGCAATTTGGTGATTGTGGGGTTTGAAGCTGGGATCTTTCGAACCGTAGTCCAATGCCTTAATCACTGAGCGTCCCACAGGTGCTCATTAGGGTTCCGGTCTCAATGTTCTAAGAGCTCTAATTAAGAGTTTATATCGCCTGTGGGAAGAAGCTTCTCCTTAGCCTTCAGGGAGTGACCACACAACAGAGAGAACAGTCCATTGCTGGGGTGGCTAAAGTCCTTCATGATCCTCCTGGCCTTGGTCCAGCACCTCTTGTTGTAGACTGAGTGCAGGTCAGGGAGCTTGGTATGAATTATGTCAGGTTGTGATGCTCTCTATGGAGCAGGAGTTAAAGTTCATAAGCACCTTAGATGGCAGTCTGAAGTCTCTGAGGTGGTAGAGACGCTGCCAGGCTTTTATCACCACAGTGTTGATGTGACAGGACCATGACAGGTCCTGCGTGATGTGAACACTGAGGTATCTGAATCTGTCCACTCTCTCCTCTGGGCTCTTGTTGATCACGGGGGTCTGGTGGATCCTCTCCTGCTTTGTCCTAAAGTCCACTATCAGCTCACTATTAGACCTCAGATGTAGACAGACAGATGAAAAAGGAAATTGTTTGGTTAGAGCAGCCAGTTCAGATATTATACAACAAGCAAGAGCTGCACTGAGGAGAATGTAAAGTAAAGGTTCAAATTCAGTCTTTAGTTGTCACATATTCAGATGAAAATATTATAATTTTCGGAGATACAGAATTTGGGGTTTTCATTTGCAGATATGTCAATATGAATATCTTCTCTCCACGTACATGTGCGTGATGATCGTATGTACAGGTGAGAACTTAGGAAACTGGCACATATTTTTACAAATATTCTCAGCACAGTTTGACTTAATACAGACTTAATACAGCATAACTGATTTTTTATAATAATAACAAAAATATTTATATGTCTGTGTGTAGTGCATAGTATGTGTGTATAAGAGCGCGGCCCTTAACCCTCAACTGCTCAGGTGTATGATGAGATAAAAATGTAAGTTGCTCTGGATAGGAGTGTGTGCCAAATGACTAAATGTACTGTGTTTGTGTGTGATGTGTGTGTATACTCTGTGTGTGTTTATAGGATGTGTGTGAGTATAGTACAGTATGTGTGTAAACTGTGTTTGTGTCTATGTGCGCGTGTGTGTATATACACAGTAGAATGTGTGTGTGTATTTAATAGTGCTAATTTCAATTGTGTTTTTCAAGTGTGTTTAGCAAATGACCCAAAATATCTGCCGTGGTGTTGAGTTGAGTTGAGCGCATCACATGTACAGTGGAAGTTGTTCAGCTGAATGAGATGCAGAGCTGCACTGAGGTTGACATGTACAGTATATGTGCAGGTGTGTATGGTGTGTATGAGCTCTGCAGCACAATCCCCTGTAAAGGCCCTGAGTCACCCTCAGACTCTCAGACAATAAGGCCTTCTCTTGTGCGTGATTGTCGCCTCACTCAGCTGTAAATGTGTAAATTTGTGAATTTCCACTGGATTATGTAAATATTCTTTTCTCTTCACTTCGAGCCCGTCATCATGGGCCATGGGCGTCACTCCGGCCTCAAAACACCTCTGTAGCGATTCGTTGTTAAAATGAAAGCAGTTTATCGCTGACTCGGCGGAAAGAGACCAGCGCTCTGTGATTTTACTCACATCCTGCACAGACAATAGCTTTGAATATGAAAATGTGAGAAATTGGAAGTGTGGTGTGTGAGAGAGAGTGTGTGTGTGTGTGTGTGTAAATGAATCAGTGTGTGATGAGAGTTGGCGGCTTTGACTTACATTTACATTTACTTTTATGCATTTGGCAGATGCTCTTATCCAGAGCGACTTACAAAAAGTCCTTTGAAGTTGATACTTACACTGGGTTACTAGGTTACTAATTAAGTGCCATCAGTCAAACACAACTGGGAAGAATTTTTTTTTTATTTCTTTTTTTTTATGGGGGGTAATTCGTCCAAGTAATGGAGAAACAGATACGTACTGAGTCGTTGTTTAAAGATCGTCAAAGGCCCTACTGTACAGACGTCTAGAGAAAAGTTCGTTCCACCACCTAGGAACAGAAAAGAGCCTGGATGAATGTCGTCCTCGATCCCTGAGAGATGGTGGGACGAGGCGAGCATTGCTGGAGGATCGGAGGGAACGTGGTGCAGTGCGTGGTGTGATTAGAGCAGAGAGGTAAGTGGGCGCTGGGCCATTTTTAGCTTTGTAGGCAAGCATCAACATTTTGAATTTGATGTGGGCAGCTACAGGAAGCCAGTGCAGGGAGCGGAGGAGTGGGGGGCTGGAGAACTTGGGAAGGTTAAAAACGAGACGTGCTGCTGCATTCTGATGTGAGTAAAATCACAAAGCGCTGGTCTCTTTCCGCCGAGTCAGCGATAAACTGCTTTCATTTTAACAGCAAATCGCTACGGAGGTGTTTTGAGGAGACAGACCTGCCAGGAGTGAGTTGCAGTAGTCCAGTCTTGAAATAACAAGGGACTGAACAAGCACCTGAGTCGCCTGTGAAGAAAGAAATGGACAGATTCTTCTGATGTTGTAAAGACGAAATCGACAAGAGCGAGTGAGGTTAGCGATGTGTGGGGAAATTGACAGATGATTGTCCACGGTTACCCCAAGATTGTGGGCGGTGGCTGAAGGAGTGATCTGATTGTTGTCCAGGGAGATCACAAGGTCTTGACTTGGGGGTGAGTCACCAGCGATGAACAGTAGTTCAGTTTTACTCAGACTGAGCCTCAGATGATGAGTTGCCATCCAGGACGTGATGTCTGCCAGACATGCTGAGATCCGGGTGGAAACCTGAGTATCTGAGGGAGGAAATGAGAGAAGAAGTTGCGCGTCATCTGCATAACGATGGTATGAAAATCCATGGATGATTATAAGAGCCCTGACGCAGGGCTTTAGAGGGGGTCAATAAAGTAGGAGGTGGTGAGAGTGCTTATGACAGAAATGGGAAGACCTTCCCGTTCGCAGATGGTGTGGGATTATTAATTAAAGAACTTAAAAGGAAATGAAGACAACCGAAAACACAAAATAAACCGCCATCTACGCGAGAACTGGAAACTAAAACAAAAGCTATATCCTCGCGGGCCTTCGCCCTTACCGAGGATTTATGAGAGAGACTGTTTTCTGTGCTTTGCACTATAACTAAGAGCGCACACCGAACTAACATGTCACTCTCTCTTTCTCTCTCTCTTTCGCCTGCATTTTAAGGAGACAGAGGCTGGGTCTTTTGCCTGTGTCTTTTTCTGCACGATTTGTCTTGTCTGGTCTTATCTTGTCTTGTCTTGTCTTGTCAACACAATTGAGGCCAAAACATTTTATCTTCTAAATTTCTAATGTTTTTCATATTTGTTTTTATTTTATTGTTTAAACTTTATTCTGCTCTATACCAATTTTATAACAATTATTTTTCCTCACCCTCTGTTAAAGATTGACTTTAGTAGTCTCTGTGTGTGTGAGTGTGTGTAAGAAAGAGAGAGAAACTTTAGTAGAATTGTATATTGCTAACAAAATCCTTTTTTTGAGGAAGCACCTGGTGGAAGTTTAATAAAATAGATTTGTTTGTGAAGCTGAGGTTTGTTCTTGTCGTGGTTCCTCTCTCAGCTGCTTGTGTCAGGGGTCACCACGGTGCAACATCTGACCCCTATACAACATGTTTGTGCAGGTTTCACACTAAATGCCCCTACTGGCACAAGGTTCCCTTTCTATTCTGTTCACGCTTGGGACCAGCAGAAACCTCCCACTGAGCCGCCAATCACCCGGTCAAGTTCAAGTTCGATAAATACTAAATAAGAAGATAAAGTTGTAGTTCACCCTTCCTCGGCTGCCTCTTTAGAGGATTTGGCACCAATTTTACATTGGAAAGCCCTTGATGTTGCAACACTTTTCATTTATCCAGGTTTATAAGTTAGTGCACTCTGGGTGTACTAACTTATGCAACTCCCCTGGCTGGGATTTCCTTTTTTGGAAATCAAGACCTCAGTGTTGTGGGTGAGAACAGTACCACTGTACTGAGGGATGAAAAGAAAAAAAAACTGTAATGCTTTTAGAGTTTAGAGTTTCTAATACACTAGCGCGACATGAATTCCCCAACAAACAAACTTCCCAACAGTGTTTAACTGATGGTACTTCTATTTCGCAGCCTAGTGAACCAGTGTTAGTCTATACAATATTTATTGATGTAGATTTCAATGCACTTGTGTAAGTCACTCTGGATAAGGGCGTCTTCTAAATGATCGATTCATGTTCTCATTTTTCTGTTATTGTTGCTCTGCTGATGGACACGTGCGTGTATATTTCTGTTTCACTTTTCTCCAACTTCTCCTTTTCTTTTATTTATTTATATTTCTCTCTTCCCTGTGAGATTTTGTGAAAAACTTGTTCACGCGCGTTTGAGGGGGACATTTATCAAAATACGCTACCTTTTAATTCTCCAATAAATATACAGTATGTTTTAATAAAGTATCAAATCATGCTTCACTTAATATTATACAGTATACTAACTGACCAGGTTCGAGTGAATGCTTCAAAAGAGAATCCAGTTATTCATAAAAAAGATTAAAGTCCCCTTTGATTTTATGAACCTTCTGTTCTTTTGTCCCTGCTTACACAAATTAGCCTAATCTGCAGGTCTTTGGACTGTGGGAGTGTTTTGAGGAAACTGACAAGCACAGGGAGAACATACAAACTCAGATCCCATGCACACAGACCCCGAGACGGGAATCGAACTCGGATGCTGAAGGTGCGAGGTGACGGTGATAACCACTACGCCACCGTGCTGCCATCAAGTTATGCTACCTAGAAGTATATATACATGCTAATAATGCTATATCCAAAAATACGCTAAATAATGCTACATTAAAAAATATGCTAAATAATGCTACATCCAAAAATATGCTAAATAATGCTATATCCAAAAATATGCTAAATGCTATATCCAAAAATATTCTTAATAATTATAGATCCAAAAATATGCTACATAAAAAAATTAACTTAATGATAATATCCAAAATATGCTAAATAATGCTACTGTAATGGTTAACCCCTAGAGGGCGCCAAAGCGTCTTGTTTGTGTTCTTTTCTGTTTGTAGTTTTGTTTAGGTTGGACTTCGTGTCCCAGACTGCACCTCGGTCAGGTGACGTAAGTATTCACCTGAACCGAGGAAAGGTAATTAAGTTTATCATAAATAGCCTGACTGGAGCTCAGTCAGAGGTCCGTTCTTTGACGTCGCTTGACACATCCGAGATGAATTGACACATCTAAGATGAGATTATCGTGCTAATTACGATCCGGCTAAGTTGGTTCTTTGAGCTCACCTGTTGTTGATGATTAGTATATCTGGACTGAGTTGTCTAGGATTATTGCGCGCTTGTGCGTTGGTTTAAAAGGCGATATGATCGACAGTAGAAACACTGATCACAAGCCCTCCGATTGGTTGACGAAATGGAAAAAGAGCGGCTCAATTTTTTTATAACACGTGTTATGCGCTGAAATGCCCCCCTGCCATGGATTGCCCCCCCTACATAATCGCTATCAAATATTATATTAGAACATAAATTCATAGGTTAATGGTTTACAAATTACAAATTACATGAGACAATAAAATAAAATAAGCAATATGAAAATAAATATGTTGTATATGAAAAAATAGAAATATTATGTATACTTTTATATTGTTTATTTTATAATAAAATTAGTTTCGTCCAATTTATCATTATAAAATATAAATTTTTAATATATATAAATATTTATTAGCATATTTTTATGACAAACCCCTGAAAAGTAAATGTTACAAAATAAACATTATACAAGAGTTTGTAATAATGGTCTCGACGGCTGTCTCATGCCTAGGGTTTATTATAATAGTAATATCATATTTGATAATACTAAACCTATGAATTTATGTTCATATATAATATTTGATAGCGATTGTGTGTGTGTGTGTGTGTGTGTGTGTGAGTGGGGGGGAGTCCATGGCAGGGGGCATATACTTTTCTTTTTCCACGTGAGTCAGTCGTGCTCTTTAACCAATCAGATGTGACCTCGCCATTTCAACCAATCATAACCCGCCAGGAGCGCAGGCTAAATCCTGTTTACATGAAATAAAGCTGCTCCCGAGCAGGTTCAAGCTTACGGATATGTTGCTATGACAACAAATGCTAGAAGCGCATCGAAGAACGAAACAATCCAAGATCAGGACAAATCCACAACAATCAAATCCAGCTAACTGAGTTAGCGACGTACGAAGAACGGACCCCAGGCGTCTAGCTTTTGTTGTTGTTGTTGTTAATTTGATTTATGTCGGTGTTGGTCTTTGTGACACTTAATAAAAGCCATTATTAAAACGTCAGCAGTTATGCCACCAAAACGCAGACACCGATTAAGGAATCATGACAGCGACATTAAAAGATAAACTAAATAATAATATCCAAAAATATGCTAAATAATGCAACATAAAAATATATGCTTAATAATTATATATCCAAAAGATTAGCAAAAAAATACTGCTGTATCTCTAAATTCTCCAATATATATATATATATATTATATATTATATATATATATTTTAATACACATAAAGTGTATTAAAATAAAGTATTAAAATACGCTCCACTTGATATTATACTACATTTACGTCTCAACAATCGGGATTTTTTCAATATTGTATTTGAAGTCATTAATCCATGGTGTTGTATAATTAGGCTGAACTCCACCGGCGTGACTTTTTTTTCTTCTTTTTTTGTGTGTGACGTCACCGCACTGTTCCGGAGCTCCAGCGCGCGCGATCACTTTCACTTTCGGTTTGTGTGTTTTTAACTTCGTCTGGAATCAACGAGAGATCAGGAAGTGTTTCTGATTTCTGTAAAGACTCCGGAACTTCACACAGACTCTCCAATCAACAACAACAACAACAACAACAACAACAATAATAACAATAATAATGGCCCAGGCTCTGCTGAGAGATAAGGACCAGTACAACTGCTCGGTGTGTTTGGAGCTGATGGTGCAGCCTGTGACGATCCCCTGTGGACACTCTTACTGCATGAGCTGTATTAAAGACTACTGGACACTGGATAATTTCAGTAAGTCTCGCTGTCCTCAGTGCAGGCAGGAATTCTCCACAACACCCGCCCTGAACAAGAACACCATGCTGGCGGAAATCCTGGAGAAGCTGAGGAGCACCAAGCTGGACGGTTCTCCTGCTCGGTGCACCGCTCAGCCCGGAGAGGTGGCGTGTGACTTCTGTACGACTGTAAAGCTCAAAGCGGTGAAGTCGTGCCTGGAGTGTCTGGCGTCCTACTGCGAGATGCACATCCAGCCTCACCACGACTTCCCTGCCCTCCAGAGACACAAGCTGGTCGACGCCACCATCATTCCCATGTGTCCCAAGCACGACAAACTGCTGGAGGTGTTCTGTCGCTTCGACAACTCCTGCATCTGTATGAGCTGTTTGATGGACGAGCACAAAGGCCACGACACGGTTTTAACTGCGGTGGAAAGAGACAAGAAACAGGTGGGAGGTTTTACCTTTTTGGAAATCAGTTTTACAGATCACGCTTAGAAATAAAGGTACGCTTCTTTGTAGCCGGGATGAAAATGTTACTGATATCTGTAGGAGGTGCATTGTTTATTATTTAATAAGCTGGTTGAGATTAGACATATACATCATCAGTGGGAAATTAAAAATAATAAATAAATCATGTCAGCTAAAGGGCGGCACGGTGGCCTAGTGGTCAGCACGTCACCTTACACCTCCAGGGTCGAGGGTTCACTTCATGGTCTATGTGCATGAAGTTTGCAGGTTCTCCTCATGTTTGGTGGGTTTCCTCAGGGAAGCCTAAGGTTAATTAGCGTTCCCAGATTGCCTGAAGTGTGTGTGTGCCCTGTGATGGATTGGCACCCTGTCCAGAGTGTACCCCATCCCATGCCCTAAGTCTCCTGGGATAGGCTCCAGGCCCCTCTCCAACCCGGTATAGACGATGAGCGAGGAAATGTTTCATATCAATTTGTTTAAGAAATGCAGTCAGAACAGGCTAAATATAAAATTTGAGATGTTATGAAATCATTAGAGTTGTTGAATAGGATGAAACTTACTTTGAGTAACAACAACAACAATGAAAAAAAGGTACAACACAATGAAAAGTACCACTATATTTTTGAGAGTGTGTGCTGTTTTTTGGTTAACTGTTTCGGGTTCTGTACAGGTCACACTTCAGGCTAATAAACATAAATTTGTGGAGAAACGCAAAGCGACAGAGAAAGAGCTCGACGAGTTGAGGAAACTCAACGCCGCTCATGCAGTAAGTAAAGAAATGCAGCATAAAGAGAACATACATGCTATTAAATGTAAAGTGATACATGTTATTTTTCTGGTTAAACATTAACACAATTTTACTATAGAAGAACAATCCACACCGACTCGTATTACTGTGATGTATAACATGCTTTTGTCAGTTTAACATATGAATAACTGGCGCTCTACATCTACACACTGTATACCTAAACTGCTCAAACAGGTTAAAGCAGTTTCTCTCTCTCTCTCTCTCTCTCTCTCACTCACACACAAATGTTGCTATAAAAACACCTCACTGTCCGAATGACCAAACACACAGTATTCATTCCTTTAAAGTGTTTTCAGCTCTATAGAAACAGATTGACTTCTTAAACAGCAGCCCAGAAACACCACATTTCTATCAAAAACTAAGTCTTGTGTTAAACTTTGTTAAATTTCGCAAGTTTAAACCCCTTGAGCAAGGCCTTTAACCATAAATTGCTCATGTATCTAATGAGATAAAAATGTAAAAAAAAAAAGTTGTTCTGGATGAGGGTGTCTAACAGATGCCTCAAAACTACATGTCATTGTTTCCTCTTATTCCACTTCAGTGGATTATGTTTCGCATACATGGAGTGCATGTATTAAGATTACAATTCAATTATTTGTTACTTGTATTTTATAGCACAGTGAATTTGGAGTCAGACTTCAGGGTCAGCCAGGATACACAGCACTTCTGGATTAGTGATAAGGGCCTTGTTTAAGGGGCTGGGGGTTGAACCACAAACCTTCCATTTAGTAACCAAGAGCCGTAACCGTTTGAGCCACCACTGCCCGCTATACCGTTCACATCAACGCTTGGCCCTTGATCCACTCCCGTTAGCATGCTTTCTGGACTGCCACTGGAAATCTGATCGAATGAGTAAAATGGTGGCGATCCAGAAAGCATGCTACTGAAAGTGAATCAATAATCCATGAGTACTGGAGAAGTTTTATGCACCCCAATGTTCTAAGAAGAGGGACATACGTACTGTAGGACCAAGAACAACACATTCATTTCTACAGAATCCCTTCTGACCAGAGGTGTCAAGTAACAAAGTACAAATACTTCATTACCTTACTTAAGTAGAAATTTTGGGTTTCTATATTTTACTGGAGTAATTATTTTTCAGCCGACCTTTTACTTCTACTCCTTACATTTCACGCAATTATCTGTACTTTCTACTCCTTACATTTTAAAAATGGCCTCGTTACTCCTATTTTATTTCAGCTTCATCCGGATGGAGCGAATTTGATTGTGGTTGGATGAGAAGTATAAACATACCATTCCGACACCCTATGGGTTGGTACGCGATCCATCGCACCTGCACATGACGTCAGTCACACACTCCAGCAAGGACGTTTGAATAAAATGGCATTTTCGGTTTATAAGGTTGTGATAAGTAGACGAAGATGTCCGTGATAGAGACTCAAGATTCGACTGAAATGTCACAACCAAGCTCCAGCGAGGAAGGGAACAGCACCAGGAAGGGAACAGGAATGATATATACAGTATAAACAGTATATACTGTATATATATTTTTTTTATTAATCACTTGGTTTAATCATTCATTCTGACAGCACTAATGTTTATTAGTTTATTTGTTAATTGTTTATTAACAGCCTAAGCGTTTATCCTTAATGCTTTTCCCCCTCACGTTACTTTTACTTTTATACTTTAAGTAGTTTTGAAACCAGTACTTTTACACTTTTACTTGAGTAAAAAGCTTGAGTTGATACTTCAACTTCTAAAGAAGTCTTTTTAAACCCTAGTATCTCTAGTTCTACTTAAGTAATGAATGTGAATACTTTTGACACCACTGCTCCTGACCAAACGTCCAGGTGGAAATGATTATATGAACCCATTTATTACAAATAACCTGAGATACTGTGGTTGACATGACTCTAAGTCGGATCAGACATAATCTATGTGCTTGTAATGGGTTCCTTCATTATATTTTAATCATCTGGACATTCTGTGCAGTAGAAAGATGTCAGACCCGTCCCTATATTGTAAAGAAATGCTTTTTATTACTTTTATTTTATGCTTTTTTAAGTTGAGCCAAGCATGAAGTGCTGATCTGTTTCTGGGTACAGTACAGAGGGTAAACAAAAGTACTGGATTTGGGGTCAAGTGTACTCCACTCCCAAGTCAAGTCTATGCCATAGGTCTCAGGTAGGAACTGCATAGCCTTGAACCCTAAGGAGTGGACTACAGCCAGTTTGGGTTATTTTGGTTACTTGTTTATATTGTCAACTATAAACAGTCAACTGATAAACTTATCTCTATTAAATTTAAATAAAAGTTGTATGTGTGTTTTTTGTTAAACAGCGGTCCATGGAGCAATCAGTGGAAGACACAGCACTAGCCTTTAGGTCGCTAATCACTACCCTTGAGAAAAGCTGCAATGAGATGGAGAACAGGATCAGAGATCAGGAGGAGATCTACAACGATCGAGCTGCAGATCTTCAGGAGCAGCTGGAGATCGAAATCGCCATGCTGATGGGACAGGAAGACGTCATGGACAAGCTTTTACAGACGGAGGATAACGTCTACTTCCTTCAGGTCTGATTCGACCAGGAAGTGTCTAAGAGCGTACTGTGTAAATGTTGAGAAAAAAAGGGAAGAGAATCTTCAGGGTTGAGTTGAGCGTGCGGAAAGATTTAATAATTAGGTTTAGACATATAGCTACAAACTTAAGCGCTATTAACAAGTGGTGAGGGAGTTACACACAGGGGGTGGAGGTTAAATAAATCAAAATTATACATGATCTTAAAACCAATCCCACCAAATTAACCCAAACAAAGGGATTATTTAGTGAATTTAGCAGCTCAAATATCAGGGCTTCGCCCATTTTTCTGTCAGGGCACGATGTAAACAAATGAAATGGAAATTAACGTATCTGTGAATCTTAAAACTCTGGATTCTGAATAATGAGTGTGGAAGCCATTTAGTAAAATTAAACCAGAAAACAATATGATAATTACAGCTTACACTATTAATCCAGTAGTATTGTAGAGATACACTCGACTGACTTTATTCCTACAGTCGCCACTTTCTTATTCAGACGTCATTATATTAGCATATTTCTTTTCCATATTTAGGTTCTCTTTCTTTTATTGTACATCCTGTTTTACTTGACAGCGGAAAGAAATTATATATAATATGTAATAAAATATAGTGAAGTAGGGGGGCAAGTAAGAAGTACACAAAGTAAGTAAAGTAAGTATGTATATAATGAAGTAAAAGTCAATATGTAAATAAGTAAAGTATGTTAAGTAAGAATGTAAGTAAAATAATTAAGTAAAGTAAGTAAATGTGTAAGTAAGTGAAGTAAGTACATGAAGTAAATAAATTGAGTAAAGTAAGTAATATAATTGAGAAAAAGCATGTGAAGTAAGCTAAATTAACTAAGTAAAATAGGTATGTAAGTGAAGTATGTGACGTAAATAAATTAAGTAAAGTAAGTATAAGTGTATACGCAAAGAAAAAGTAGGGTAAGTTTGTAACTAAAGTAAGTAAGTAAGTAAGTAAATAAATAAATAAGTGTTTTTTTTTTGTCCTCTGACAGAACTTTGAGAGCATGCCCCGCCCCCCCGGAGCTGAAGCTCCGCCCCGTCAGACTGTAGAGCCAGTTGTCTCTTTAAGTGAAATGAGCAACTTGCTTTCTGAGTTTAAAGCAAAACTGGAAAGTTTCTGCAAGCAGGAAATTGACAATATGTTTACAAAATGTGAGTTCATCTCCAGAAAAAGACGCCTAATCTCCAGAAAAGTTCTTTTTCCTTTAACAACTGGTTCCTGATCTTTATTATTTTATCCTTTGCTAGTCCAAATCAAGGTTGGTGACAGAGTTCGAGTGAAACCTTCTGTGAAGACTCCTAAATATAACTGGGGCTGCACCGTCACACACCGGAGTGTCGGCGTCATCAAATGTAGGTTTTTTTTTTTAAATCAAGTTTAGGCATGAATTTATTGTGTTTGATCATAATCAGTACTAATTATAAGTTGAAATCTGCTCCATCTCACAGCCGTGACTGATGAAACTGTGGTCGTGGACTTCCCCGAACATAAAAACTGGAAGGGTCTCCTGTCTGAGATGGAGCGCGTCACTGCTGCTGATGTCTCAGGTACATAAACCTGCAACCTTCAGCAGCAAATTATAGGTGTAACATTATTTCACGACTTTAGGGAATTAAGCACTAAATTAGGTGCTCAATCAGGTGCATGTGGGCGGAGCTCGCAACAGTACAGACCACTGATTGGTCAGTTTTATTCAGTAGTATAAGGAATTATTCTCATATAGAAGCTACTTTGTTTAATATGTACCCTACTACTGTATTTGTTATGATTCCTAATGTTGCATATTTGTTTTTATTTCTTTATCCACATGCATCTTTTCCAGTTTCTTATATTTAGGCTCAGTTTAACATTTCTTACTTTCTTATAGAGCACCATGTTGTGGTTCTGTTCACACTATACAGTATTTTCACTACATGATTGTGTTGAGTTTATACTTCATAGTGCGTTTTATTGTTGAAAGAACGACATGTGGTGATTGACACGATATTAACATTTGTCTTTTTTTTTTTATTAGTAAAGTATGGGCAGCTTGGGTTTTTTTATTGTCCCTTTTCCAGTGAAGACAATCAACTCAAATGGACAGTTGTTTTATATAAATAAAATTAAATGTATTTCTGTTTTTAATATTTTTTACAATTAAAAACATATTTTTTTGTTTTAAAATATTGTTTATTCTCAAAAGCATTTAAGTATATATATATATATATATATATATATATATATATATACAGTATACATACAGTATAGACTGTATATATATAATTTTGCGTTCATAATGTTAAGGAATAAGGGCGAGATTGAAAAAGGTCTCAGGTCAGAGTCAGCAGTGTTAGTTTCCAGCTTCCATCATTTTGTGGATCGATCCATCTAGGAATCTCTGTAGTCCAATTAAGGAGCGTGGAGGTCATTTTATTATTCCCATTTGTACGATTGTGGTAGAACCTCCGGTCAACATTCACACGCTACGGGCAGTTTGGGTACGCCAGCTAGTCTACTCTTCAGTCTTTGGACTGTGGGAGGAAACCGGAGAACCTGGAGGAAACCCACCAAGCACGGGGAGAACATGCAAACTCCATGCACACAGACCCGATTCGAGAATCGAACCTGGACCGTGGAGGTGTGAGGCAACAGTGCTGACCACTACACCACCGTGCCACCCATTTTGTGGATGAATCTTTCTAATTCCTAAATGATCTCCATCCATATCGTCAACTTTAGTGATCAGGAAAAAAAATGGTGTAATGGTGGAAATAAATTCGGTCTGCAGGGTGTATAGGCTGGCGCTTTACAATATGGTGAGGAACCTGGCGATCTCTGCAGTAGAGATGATGCTTTTTTTCTGCATCAGGGTTCATAAATGGTACAAGGAGTTTCTGGTACTTTCTCAGGCACGTCCTACTGGATGGAGATGTGGATGAGGTGGTTATACCTCACAGTTGGTTTGGGGATGTTGGGCCCTCACAAGAACAGCGGGCCCCTTCCTATTCCCTTGAAGAAGCTGGACTTTTTGGTTTGGGACAGAGTGGTCTAGACTGACTTCCTCATCCCGCTGCTGCTACTAACTTAAGCACTTGTTTTAGAGGTTAGGATCTTCTCCCAGGCAGGATCTCCTCCCAAATTTTAGGAGAACTGTTGTGCAACAGGGAAGTGATAAAGCGAATCAGTCAGGAAACAGATGAAATAAGGATTTATATTATAAACTATCTAGCTTTATCAGAAATGTGCTATAGTGCTATAGTTAAGTCCAGTTTCTCTCTGATTTTAAATAAAATGTTTGCGAGTGGAATAACGTCCATGTGATTTCTACAAATCTGCGTATCGTAGAAGTTCCTGCTCAGCAGACCAAGATTAAAGTTGGAGACCGAGTCCGAGTGAAGTCATCAGTTAACAGCCCAAAACGCAGCTGGGGAAGAGTGACGCACGAAAGTGTGGGCGTGGTCAAGAGTAAGTCGTTCGATTGACGCCTCCACACACACACACACATACATACATACGGTACGTTATACATTTTTTCATGTGACTTTAAGCTTCAGGATGCGCAGTAATAAATAAATAATATTTTTGGAACAGGTCTTTCTGGGGAAGAAATGACCGTGGACTTCCCGGAACATCTCGACTGGATTGGGCTCGCTTACGAGATGGAACTTGTGTCTTAAGCCCTTGAGAGTCGTAATTATTTAAATTTTACAATTATATTTAATTGACCTGTCAAAATAAGTTAATAATAAAAATCTGATGTGGTGTGTAAAAAAAACAATGAGATGTTTCTATGACTAAATTCTAGAAAACTAGAAAAGCACAAATCACAAATAATGTTTTTTTTTTTTTCCCAAATAACAATCAATGAAATCTCTCGGCTAAAAAAAAATAAATACAGTGTACTGAACATGGAAATAAAGAAATAAATTTTTTAATGAAAATAATATTTTTTACATTTAATAATACATCAGATTAATTAAAAAATATTTTCAAAACATTCTTTACAGATAAAAACTTTTGTCCTGCTACAGGAATGAAAAAACAAACAAACAAACAGAAGCTTCTTTATTGATTTTTAAATAATTTGTTGTTTGCGCAGATTTCCCTGCCTTTGATCCATCGTCAAAAAATAGGAGCTACTTACTCTCTCATGTTCTTGATGGCATAAATGTATAGCACTATATATATATATATATATATATATATATATATATATATATATATATATATAAAATCTATATTTATATTCAGAATTTTATTTCTCTAAAGCTGCTTTGTGATAATCTCCATTGTTAAATGTTCACAGTTTTGGGCAATGTACTCAAATTGTGTATTTGAGTAAAAGAAGAGATCCTCCATCAATCAAGTGAAAGTAGTAGAAATGTAAAATTCTTACAATTCTTTATTTTACTCAAGAATAAAAAGTTCTGAGCTTGTATTAACTCACTGTAGCTTTTATGTCATAGTAAAAACCCTCTCTTTCTCTCTGCTCTCATCAAACCCTCTCAGCTCCTGTTACATGATTAAGCATTTAAGTGAGGACAAGTTACACATAACAGTCAGGAGGGGGCGACATTCCTGCTACATCTGTACAGTAGTTATGTAATGCAATGCCATGCAGAAATGTAACCAAGTCCATATAATAAAGATATTTGCTGAAGAATGTAGTGGAGTAAAAATAGAAAGTATTGGCTAATCAAACTACTGAAGTACAGATATGTTATTATGTATTTAGGTAAAGTAATGAAGTAAACCTACTGCATTATCTTTATTATTTCTCTCAAAGTGTTATACACAGAAAATAAAATTAATGTGATTGGAAATAACTAGAGTGGAAATAATGGTCATAATGGCTTCAGTACTTTAAAAATATGTTTTCATTTGGAAACAATGAGTAATTTTTTTAATGCATTTTAATTGCATTCACAATCCAAACGGCCAAAACACAGTATTAGTGCTGATGTTTAAAAATAAATAATAAAATAAATACATCTAATACAGTGTGTGGGCAAAGAAACTACTTCTGAAGTTTATACAACATGGAAGTGACCGATCTCGCTTCCCTAAAAATGTCAAGTTTCTGACTTCAGTTGTTTTGAAGAGATGATTTTATATCTGATTTTAAATCTATTTTTCAGCGTTATACTGTCTCACTTCAAACAATCAGTATTTATAATACTTTGTTATTATCTCCTGATCCATACAATGTTTTTTTTTGTAAACGTGCATAAATGTTTATAATTTTATCAAATATATAATTTGCTATTTACATAGCATGCTAAATATATATAGTGTCTGTAACTTTTTTAAATCAAATCTTCCAACGATCTTAACTGTCATTCAGATAAAACTTGGGAAAATTAGATTTCACATGAAAAGACATAAACCTGAGGATTATTTTCTGTATTACTGTATTATAAAATTCTAAACTGTTAAGATATTGCCCTATGAATGTGACATGTTTATGGACACCACAGATTTTTTGCCTTTTAAGCCTTTACCAAAAACCGAATTTAACATCAATATTCAAAGTAATATGAATAATTTGCATTTTTGGGTCACATATAAAATCGTCTTTAGAAAAAAAAACGGCTGAAATTTTTAGGGAAGCGAGATTGACCACTTCCATGTCACATAAACTTCAGAAGTAGCTTCTTTGGCCACTACATAAAAATATGAATAAAAACAGCACCAATACTGTGTTTTGGCCGATTACATTTGTGTTGCACAAAATATTTGACTAGAGCGAAACCACAGAACTTTCTCTTATAGAGCAAAGAAATATAAATATAAAAATAATATATATTTATAATATAGAAATAGAAAAATAGAAAAAGGTTAATGTTATCATAGTTAAAAACATTCTTTGCAAAGCTTTTTGATTTTAAATCCATGTAGACATGGTGAGGGTAATAACCATGAGGAAGAGAACTCCGATCCTTGAGATGGAAAGCCAGAAGAAAATGCTCATGTTATCAGGACAGCTCTCACCTACAGAGAGACATACGGTTATTGTTCTGGATTCTGAATTCTGATTGGTCAGAATTTTTAAAGGCTTTTGCAATTATTACTGCAATTAATCCGCACTATGTATTAAAAGAAATACATAATACATTTAAGAGTGGAAACTAATTTAATTTTTCAAAATTCTTACCTTCTACTTTGCTGCTGTTTGAACACTGGGGTGTAACAAACTCTGTCTTCAACATTCTGAGTGTAGGACGGTCTTTATAAATGAATGAATCAATGCAAGAAATAAAAAAAATAAAACCAATAAAAGGGTGTTAAATAATAAACCATAAAGTTAGATTTATGCATAATTCTAAATTTAACTATAGTATAGTATAGTATAGTATAGTATAGTATGAATCTGAAGTTTCCCATCTGTGGGACAAATAAAGGTTTATTTTATCTTATCTTATAGGTTTTTACCTTGAATTTGCAGACGTGTTCCAGATGTGAACCTTATCGTGTTTCCCTCCATTTCTCCACAAAAATATTCTCCTCCATCATCTTCTCTTGTTTTATTAATGTTGAGGTCAAATTTCTGATCATTTACAGTAAAACTGAAGCGGATATCATTAAGTCCTGTATCGAACGTGTAGCCCTGAGCGTTATTATACGGTTTGGCCAAAAACTGAGGCAATTTTCCAAAACGCTGCCTGTACCAAACTAAATTAAGTTTATTCGTGATCTCACTAATGTTACACTCCATAGTTACAGCTTCTCCACGCTTTACTGTTTTCACATAAAGCTCCTTGATGTCAGACGTGTTTCCTATAAAAAGTGTTTAATATTTCATTTTAATGAATTAGTAAAACATGTAAAATGACTATTTTAGATTAAAGTTTAAAAAGTTCCTCACCATTTGTGCAGAGACAAAGCAGAGAGTAAAGAGCCACAAAGAGTGTGATCATCGTTCCTGTTTAGACAAAGTGATAGTGAGGTAATGAACTTGTGTGTTCAGTAGAAAACCAGGTCCAGACTCACGCCTGATTGGATGTTTTGAGGCTGTGGACGGACTTGATTGGTCGAGTCCTGTATTAAGGTCTGAAAGGAAGTGCATGTTGCTGAAAGGGTAGTTTAGTTTCAGGTGCTTTACAAAGCTTGACGTTGCTATTAATGTTATAATGGCCTGGTGATGTGAAAGTTCTGCTGTAGCCACTAACACTTTTCTGTCTGCTACTGTGTGAACTATATTCATGTAATTGTCAGTTGTGAACTAGTAAAATAAAGACTTTATGTAAAAAAAGCACGTTAGGGAAGGTGCACTTTTGGATTCCGGGTCAAATGACTCACTTCATAGTTGTTGCTAATTACAGCGGATCAGCTCTATGAGTTAACACTGCAGGAGGATAAATTCTCCTTATAGAGTTACTGACTCTAATCAGATTTTTTAGCATTTGTACTTGAACCACTAAAGATGGTCTTTGTCTAATGTTTGTGTTGACTTTTTTCGTTTTACCATATAACAGCTTGAAACCATGTAATTTTAACACAATGCATAAATGAAGCTAACTATTTAAGGCAACTAGTATAATTACTGTAGTTCAAGGTCAACATATTTCCGAGTGACTGTTGTCATGGGCTACTTAAAAATGAAACTAGATCAAAGAGTAGAAATGCTGTTGCAATTATTGAATTATAGACTATTATTCTATAGGATAGTGGGTTATATCATTTTTTTTTAAACCCCTTATGCGGAGTTTAAATGTGAATAGAGTCTTACACTTCACACTTGAGAGTCGCATAATGTGTGTCTGTGTCTTTAAGAATGTCTGTGAATAGCTGTAGCAAGTCTGAAAATGTGCTTTTGCCTTACAGGTTAGATTGGCCTTGACTGTGGTTTAAGCCCCTCCCCCTGGGGAGAATACAGGGGCGTGTGTGGTTAGGAGCAGTAGTGAGGGGAAGTTTGGATCATTTTAGTGACTCAGTTCTTTGAATCTCGTTCATCAAAATGAACGAATCTTTTTTAAAGTCATTTAGTTCATTTCGTTCTTTTGATCAGAAATAAAATAAAATGTTTCATTTTCAATAAACAGACCCCCAATACGTCTATATACACAAATTTTGGCTCTAGTTCCAGTAATGAAAATATTACAATGCAGCTAAGGACATATTATAATAAACAGAATGAGTAGTTCACCTCTCGTATCCTCCAGTCTGAGTCGTTCGTTCTTTTGAATCTATTGCACCGCATAGCGTCTATAGGAGTCACATGTCAAATGAACGAACGACTCGGAGTAAAAGAGTCATTGAGAAAGAATTGCTGAATTCTGTTTTCTGTGTCCTGCACTGCATAGTATCTATGGGAGTCACGTGACAAAAGAACGAACGACTCGGACTAAAAGACTCAAAGGTAACAACTCATTTCTGTTTCCTGTACATAACCTAAACAAAGGAATCACTCGCTAAGACGACTCGTTCGTATGAGTCATGTTAAAGACTCTTTCGAAAAGAACAAATCATTTAAGAACAACCCATTACTACAGGAGAAGAAGAGGCCAGTTTTTAGTTTGAACTCGAGCCACGATCCAGGCCTTCAACGGGGTGATAGATAGATAGAGTACTTTATTAATCCCAAAGGAAATTGTATTGTTACAGCAGCCAGTTCACATAATATACAATACTGTATTTAAGCAGCAAACAAGAATTACAATGAGGGGAAAAAAAGAGAATTAAGGTGCAAATGAAAAATATTAGTTGACGACCATTGTACCTGTGACTAAGACAAGACGAGACGTCATGGATATCAATGAACAGTGACGAAATCAGCATGCAATATAGTCGACGGAAAAAGACGAGACTGAAATGTGGTTTAAAATAATAAAAACGAATAAAACATTTTATTTTCGTCTCAATCCGCTGTTCATTCATTATGACGAGAGCAGTAGTGTTTCACAGGTCACAGTGCGCTGCGTATCAGGAGTAGTATGTGCGCGCAGTAACAGGATGTCATGAGGCTTATAGGGCTTAAATCAGACTTCATTCATGCACACACATGAAACACTGGCATACACACATGCACATATATACACTACTAAGTGCTCAAACTATATTACTATATAAACATATGAGACGTTTGTGCACGCACACACGTTTAAGACCTATATAGCTCTTCATACTTGTCCATACATTTGCATGCACACACTTGCCTAAATTCATTCCATTTTTGACTAAACGTGTCCAAACTTTCGGTGTAAGTTTCTGCAAGGGCAAGGGCCCCATTAAGGTTCACAGTGACAGAAGACTTCAGGTTTGCATCCAGCTTGAAGCATCCTCTGGGTGGCAGCATATTGCTGTAACAAGTTTTACAGAATTTTGTCCATGCTGGGTTTGGGTTCTGAGTGTGTGTAAATGCTTCCATTCTTAACCAGCACCATGACTAATCACAGTAAAGGGCAGAACACAGCCAGAGACTTGCAGTGTGAGATAAATTAATAATCTTCTATTGAAGGCTTTGTTGAGGAAAATTGTGGATGCGAGGTTGAAGAAGCAGAAATTATTGCATTCTTACCAAAGAGTGGCCCGTTAAGAAGCACACCACCACATGGGCTTAATTATTAAGAGACATAATTTACAGTAACACCCTCAACACCCATATATTCTGCATGTGTGACCAAAGATATCCAGTGACCACAAAAAGGAGGAAGGAAGGCCACGGGACAGGGAATGTGGTAGTGGTGAGAGAAAAATGAAAATGAAACTTAAATGTTTGTGCCCAACACATTGGTGTAGTGGTTAGCACTGTGGCATTGCATCTCTGGGGCAAGGGTTCAATTCCTGCCTCAAGTCTGTGTGCTTGTATTTGCATGTTCTACCCCCCTACTTGGTGGGTTTCTTCCCAAAACCCAAAGACATACAGAGTATAGTATTTGGTGTGAATGTACAGAATATTTATGTGTGCCCTGTGATGGACTGGTCCCCCGTCCAGGGTGTACCCCACCTGGTACCTCCAGTGCCCTGGTAAGGCTTTAGGCTTCTCGTGAGCCTATACAGGGTAAGCAGTATAGAGAATGAGTGCATGTTTGTGTTCATGAAGCCCACTTTCTCCATGAGATTATACCATCTATTAATGTGTAATCTCACCCAGGGAACACATGGTTAAGGAGTTCAGTTAAGATATTGTTGGGATCTTATACAGCACAGTGATTGCAAGAAATCATCTCCTTGGAAAAAAAAAAAACCTTAATAGCACTGTTTACAATCAGTGATTTATCAATCTAATGAACTGTCAACAACACCACATCACTTTTTATTGTAAGCTGTTCCGATACCTGGAGCAGTACATGATTTGACTTTCACTTCCTTATGGTGTCCTTTCAAGTCCCCATTTATTTACCGGAAATCATTTTCAGTCTGACACCCTTCTCCTTAGTTACTTTCAAAATGAGTGTATTTTTATCTTATTGAAACTCTAACCATGCTTGTGTCATCCAGATGGATCTTTTTTCCCACAACAGAAAAAATCTGCTTAACCAATATGCTGGCTTAGTGGTTAGCACCGTGGTCTCGCACCTCCAGGGTCCGGGTTCGATTCCCGCCTCGGGTCTGTGTGCATGGAGTTTGCATGTTCTCCCCATGCTTGGTGGGTTTCCTCTGGGTACTCTGGGTTTCTTCCAAAGACATGCAGATTAGTCTAACTGGCATATATACTGTATGTGTGTGATCTGCAGTGGATTGGCACCCTTGTCCAGGGTGTACTCCTCTCACACCCTAAGTCTCCTGGGATAGGCTCCAGGTCCCCTCATTTTGGCTCAGAGCCACACTAATATGCCTTCAATATGCTTTGTGCAAGTCAACAGCGCTAACCACTACACCATCGTGCCGCCTAACTGTTATGCCTTCCAGATATTTTGCTATTTCGTGGTTCAGTTTGTCTTCTGTCATCTTCTCTAAGACACTTGGCGGCTCAGTGTGTTAAGGCTCTGAGTTACTGATCAGAAGGTCAGCGGTTTGAGCCCTAACTCCTCCAGGTTGCCATTGTAGGGCCCTTGAGGAGGGTCCTTGACCCCGTCTGCTCCATGGGTGCTGTATAACGGCTGACCCTGCGCTAGATTAAAATACATTACTGTTCATTCTTTAACACTACTGTATAAAATAATATTACAAGAGTAAAATGTATTTTCATTAGCGTGGCAGTAGCTCAACTCAAAATAGAGCTTTTCAACTAAAGAGTTTTTCATCAAGACGTTTGAAGCACTAACAAAAACAAATCAACAAATTAATTATTGTATTTTTTTTATTGTAGTTTAAAGTTGAGCAATGTTAACTTATCGTACATGTGGAAGTATATGCGAACTCTCTTATACACTGTAATGGGGTTGGGCCAAAACAGAAAATAAATCAGTTCTGTTATTAATAAAACAACATCAGCTTCTCTTATGTGTGTTTAACAGCAAAAACAAGACAAACAACAACAGCAGCAGCAAAAAGCATTTTTATGTGGGAAGGAAAAAAATTATTTCCACAAGTTACTTACAAATAAAAAAATTACTGAGGAAGACACACGGTATTGATGTGAGGCTTTAACCATCTGTCTTTCACCCAGTCCAGGAGAAATGCCCTGTTTAATGCCCTGAGTCTCCTACGACAACCTTTTATTTTGCTTTATGGTTTCCTCTCTTTTTTGCTTTAGTCCTAAGGATGTTAGGTCATGCATTAATCTGGATCGTCCTCAGATGAGAGAGTACAGCTCTTCTTCCTGAATCTTTTTAAACACTGCAAGAGTGGGAGCAAACACTTCAAAAATGAACCTTATACACTTGTTTATAATTATGATGATACTCTCTTTATATTCAATATTTTCATTCTTGTCTTTAGGACCCAACAGGATTGCCTTCTGGAGGTCACACACAAACATGTGATACTGGACCATGGTGTCAGCGCTGGTCTTGGGCATCTTTTCATCAGCAATAAAGATGATTTGGTTTTCACATGTTTTTGGGTTCTTGTACACTCTGACATTTTCAGCAGTAAAGCACGGATACTCCCTGTGTTCTGCCATGTTTATAATCGAGATCTGGTCAAATACGTTCTTTATCTCTTCATCAGAACCATCACACTGTCTTGATGCCCAATCACGAAGGAGATTGTTCATGCGATTTTTCTTCTTCAGCTTATTTTCCTTCATGCTTCCTTTTTTGTTTCTTCCTGAAACAGGTTCTTTTTTGCTCATGAAAGATTCTCCAAACTGATCTTTTACTGCCCCAGATGTAGATGTGACGAAACCCGTACTGCTGCCATCTGCCATCCGAACAGTATCCTGTGTTTCCCCTGGAGCCGGCATGGCTGTGTCCTGATCTTTAACTATGATCTTACCCGTACTCTTGTCCCGTACATCCGATGAAACTGGACCGTTTTTCAGCAGCAGATCTGAAGAAGACTCAGAGTTATTCTGCATATTTGCTTCCTCGATCTCCTCCATGTCTCCATGTGTGTCTCCTACTGGAGTTTCGGTTTTTATGATTGGCTCATTTGGGTAATTTGGAGATACATTGGGAGACTGGCCTAGAGGTTGAGGTTTCCCATCCATCTCATCAAAGTGTGTTTCCTGCACATCATTGTGGTCTTTGTTCCCATTAAAGTCTCCGTCTCTGATATTGCTGCAATCAGATAAGCCGTCTTCACCTGCAGCTTGTTCATCATTTAGGGTCAAACTCTGGTCACTTTGTAGAGATCCATATCCACTGCTGTTTAATTCAACTGTATTTGTGTCCATGGGCTCGTCGTAATCAGTGAAGTTTTTAATCTTTTTTCCTGATGATGCAAAGCTACTTGTAAAAAACATTTCAAGTGTCAATTTAGGAATTTTTTTGCTAGTCGTGTTATTGAGAAATTCCTCAAGTTCCCTATTTTTCCTGATCTCATCAATGTTGTGAGCATTGAGGCATAAATTATTTTTTGACTCTCTGTCTTTTAACTCTTTTTTCAACTTCTCCAGGCCTTCTTCTCCAAGTTTTCCCTCTAAATCACTGATCAACTTTTGACTATTTTCAGACACCCAGGTTTCCAGTTTGGGGAAGGTGGAGATCATCTTGAGATCTGATTGAGATTCAGAGCAAACTGATGTTAATAAAGAAATTTCTTTATTGTTGAAAACTAATGAGATTAATAGAGATGAGATTTATTTATAACATTTATAATTATAAAATATGTTTTGCTTTTGCATTTAAAAATGTGTTATAAACTTAAAACATTTTATTGTGTTTCTTTAACAACAAACCTAAAACTTATAATAATAATAATAATAATAATAATAATAATAATAATAATAATAAAAACATATAATATAGATTAATTACATTAATTTTTCTACGAATAATTAAATTCTTACTCACCAGGTAATTCTGTTCTATTGTTATCTCTTTCTTCTACAGTTTGATGAGTCTTTAAATCTCTAAATCTTTTTCCTGTATGATAAAAAATGTAAAGAAAAAAACAAACAAAACAAAACTAAATCACGTAAGTGGCAATTAAAACAATCTATAACACATGGCTGTATTTAGAGTTGTGTTAATTAACACTGAGGGTTTGTTACAGATGTGTATGCTGATGCTGAATCATGAGTGTGCATAAAAGAAAAGCTTTTTTTGTTGATTTCACATTCCTGACTTCTTTATTCCCTGCTGAATAATGAGTATGAAATGATGTTAATTTAAACAAATAATTAATTAGATCATTACAGCTGGGACTAATCGTGCTTACTTGGTGGTGCTTCAGCTTCAATGTCGCTCCTTTCTGTGTGAATTAAATACAAACCTGTCACAAACTTAAAAAATGAATTAATACAACTTATAATTAATACAACTGCATATTTAAGTAATTGCATTACTAAGTAAATAACTGAAGAGGCTTACCCAGTTCTTCAATCATATTGGGCTCGTCCTTCTTCAACCATTCGTACACACAGTCATAGTGCGGTTTGCTATTAATACTCCTGTAAATTTCACGCATTTGATCTTCCCTGCATTTTTGTTCTTTTATTTTACTATACAGTCCATTAGATATTACTTCTCTTTCAAGCAGCTTATCAGCCAAACCCACTGGATCTCTCGTTTTCTGTATAATTTCACTCATGTGGTTCTCCAGAAATTGTTTACTGTCATCAGTCATGATGTCTGTTGAAGAAAAAAAACAACACAGTATTAGAGTGTGACCGAGTCACTGCAAGTCAGGAACAAATTAACATGTTAAAATGACATTCTGTTCTCAACCTACAAGTTACATTATCATTGTTATTATTCATCATGTCACTACTTTTATTTAATGTCTTTTATTCTACAAATTATTATTATTATTATTATTATTATTATTATTATTATTATTATTAGTCTTCATGTTCAAAAGTTGCAACCAATAAATATTCTGTAATGTTATATAATTAACTTAGTATCTACAGTATCTATCTATAAAAGTATTTTATAGATAGATAGATATGTTTTGTTGTGTTTTTTTTTTATAAAAAACACAAGAAGCTTATCTTTTTTGCCTTTCAGTGTAGTGTTCATGTTTCTCCCTAATACAGTTCCTTACTTTCCCTTATCTTTAATGGACTTTATCTACTCCATAAAGTCCAGAGTACTTTCTCTTTCTTGTATTGACACTCAGTTTTATGAAATGCCCAAAGGGCCACATTTGATCACAAACCATTTGTTTTAAAAGCATCATATGGTTGTAAATAAGGCTTAGTTTCATGTGTGCACACTGTGTTTGACTACATGCGCTATTGTGTTAGAAAACGAAAGCACACTGCTGTGTCAGCTGTTTGGGAAACGCAAACTAAGAGCAAGCATAATACTTTCCTTCTCAGAAGGCAAGGCAGGAAATGATAAAAAAAGTGCATCGTTTCTCCGGTATATTAGTCAGATTAGTGAAAATGTAGGTTTACACTCACCTGTAAATGAGTGTGAGAGTCACTGAACACAGTTAGGGTTTAGTGTTTGTGCTGAAATCTGGGCAGAACTACAGTATGAGCTACATGCAGAAATACTGTAATAAACTGTACACCCCTTCCTGGAAAACCCAGAGAGGCAGGTCTACAGAAATGGCGCCAAAACCTCGACAGCCAATCAGCGTCTACAGAACCAGGGGCAAAACCTCGACAGCAAATCAGCTACATCTTTTCTGAAAAACAAGCAACAAACTAACATGTTTGGTTACATTTTGAGACACACCACAGATTAGGAAACATACACCTTTTTGAAGTAGCTTACACTAAACATAAAAAAAAAAAAAATATATATATATATATTTTTTTTTTTCAGAGAAAAATAAACCTTCATCAGAAATTCATTATTTCCCTACCTCTCCTGTAACATTTTGAGGTTGAGGTTGGAGAATACAGAGCGGGACATCACCCGTCTCTACAGAATCTCTCCAGATCATTCAGGATCATAGCGCCCTCTCCTGCACACTCTCCTCTTCAGCTCTGCCCAAAAGCTTTTCAGGTCCTTTGGAGGAAAGGAGTTCACAAACTCCAGGTGTTTGTGTCTGTGGTTAACTGACAGAAAAGGCTTTTTTCTCCCTCTAACATACAGTCCAAATAATCTTTTTCCATGTCTGATGGTGGTTTTGAAAACCTGTTAACCCTCAGATTGTATGTGTTGTAATTCAACATCAGCGGTCCTTGGGGATTATTGGTCTCCCTTACTATCCTCCTCACTGGACAGGAGGGCAGACGAGCTTGGGTCTGCTTTCAGATAAGGTTCTAACAGTTAAAGTTAAGCCTTCTTTTGTTACATACATGTATACATTACCACACAGTGAAATTCTTTCTTCACCTATCCACAACTGCTCCAGTTGATGTTCACTTTGTTAAATCATTATTCTAACAGGAGAAATGTACATTTTTAATTGTTTTTAAATAGTTGCCTAAATTATCTTTGTGTATCCTTACTTGTTTGTGCATTCTCTTTCCTTTCCTGTGCGTACGGATGACTAAAGGAATTTGGCCTCGTGTCGCCTCATTTGTACCGTGGTTAACTCGAGAAGTAATGGATAATAGGTTGAAGGTTGCACATTGCCATACTGTGCAAGATTTAATAAATGAATATGAGTGAGATTAATAATGAGTTTCCTTAAACAAATATGCTGCCACAACCTAATCTATATGTCCACTTCAAAGGGACTTTTTTAACAATTGTTATTATATATCTGTGTGCCTAACTAATGTCAAACAATAATTAAAAGAGATGGCAGTTAAAAGGTAGCAGCAATAAACGTGTTACACGTCTGCACTACAGCTCTGATTATATTTCAAAGAATATATGAACAGAAACAGAAAAGGATCATGCATTCAGAGGACACGCAAAACACGATCTATTAAACCAGAAATAAATAAATAAATAAATAAATAGGAACAGAACCCACGGGTAAAATGTTAATTCCCTCATCACATCAAATAAAAATAGAATAATTCAAATGTACAGCAATCACACAGCAATCAGAGAGACTAAAGTTTACACCACCACAAGACTTTCTTATTCTGAGTCACAGCCAGACTAATATGGCTTTTATACCGTTCTCTCTCTCTGGTTAAGGCACACATGAACTAATCTAAACAGAAATGAAAATGATTTTAAATGGCTAAATGATTTATATTCACTATTAGGATTCAGGAAATTCAGGAGACAATAGTATGGTGGGTGGTGTTTCTGTCTCTCAGCGCCTCCATCTGTGTGGTGTTTGCCATGTCTTCTCCATGTCTGTGTCAGTTTCTTTCAGGTTTCCACATCACATGCTAGAAGGTGAGATATTTTACCCCTCGATCTGAAAGAGTGGATGAATTTGATGTAGAAGGTGTGTATCATGTAATGGAGTTGTTTATGACCAAGGTTAAGCCCTTATTAAAGTCTTATTTAGTAGGGCGGCCCATTCTATTGTTATTGTTATTTTGGAGACATAAAAATATTAACGTGGGTCATCTTAGTGAAGCTATCGGCTCAAAAAAGCAGTGAAAAGCTCTGTGTCATTGTGCCTCCACTTCACAATCTCTCCAGAAATTGTACCTGGTTATTATTATTATTATTATATATTAGTACTTGTAGTAGTATTAATTTAATCTAATTTCATGTTAGAGAAAAAAATCAACAAAAATTCGTATTTTTTTTTATATCTTTTATTACAATTGTCACAATCCAATTATTAAAAAAGTTGTACAGTATTCTAATAAACAGTTGTTATATACCAATCAGCCATAGCATTACAGAAAAAAACATTATACCTATAATGGGTGGGTTCCCCTTGTGCCTCCAGGGCGGCGCTGATAAATTATGCTGCATTGTCATATATTTCAAAGACAGATGTAGAACCAGTATAAATGTATAAATGGCTTGTAGGACTAGTATAAACAGTTGAGTCTGACTATTAGTAAAACATTACAGTTTGTTATAATTTATTTCTGGGTAAGCATGAAAAATACCGCGGCTATACCAGCAGTAAGATAACCAAGAAATAGAAATTACATAAAACAGAAATGATATTGGAATGGAAAAATAGAATATAATCCCACAAGGTGTTTGGGGAGTTTTGAAGCTATTGACTACACTCAGATAAAGAGCACAAATGTTTTTCTTTCTGAATCTTTTTGTACACTACAAGAGCAGGGGCGAACGCTTGGAATATAAAGTTTTTACACTTTATTATAGGCACTAATGATTTATTATATGGAATCTCCTGTGTTTTTGGTTTTTTAGGACCGAGGATTACTGCTTTCTTAATGTCGCACACAAACATTTGATAGTGGACTATGGTCATAGTGTTGATGGAGGTATTGTCATCAGTGGTAAAGAGAATTTTGCTCTCAGGAGTTAAGTACTTATACACCATGATATTTTCAGCAGTGAAGCACGAATATTCATTGTGTTCTGCCATGTTTATGATGGAAATCTTTTCCAGGATGTTTTCTGGTTTTTCATGGTTATTGCATTGGCTCTTTGCCCAGTTATAAATCAGTTTATCCATTTCTTTTTTTTTCTTTTGCCTTTGTTGTTTAGATTTTTCTCTCCTTTTTATAGATTCACTCCGACGTTTCAAATCATTGTTTCGAGCTTGCGTGGCTGTGGCTCTATTTTCTGCCCAGAACTCTGTCTCAATTCTTTGTGTATTTTCCAGTGCTGGACCTGGATTGTTCTGCTGCAGGGGCTTTGAAAAACGAGGCTCAGGGTTTACCAGCGTAACAGACGGTTTACTTGGCTGCATGTTCACGTTCTCACACCTGTCCGGTAGTGGCATTTTGGAGTTGATGATCGACTCTGTTTGGGGCTGACATGCAGTAAACATTGGAACATTTGATTCTAAAGGCTCCTCATCCATCTTATTAATCAGCATTTCCTTCTTTTCTATGCTTCCACTTTTATTTACTACTGGTGTAACTTTGTTGGTGAGTTGGTCATTTTGATGCAGAAATGTGTCTCCATAAATTGGGATATTTGCAACACTTGACCTTTGCGGTTCTTCAACTATCTCATAAATGTACCTGCTCCCACCATTTTCTAGTGGTGGTTGTTTTTGGGAAAATGTCTCATTATTGTCCAAAAATACATCATCATTCTGTGGGGCATTTGTCGAACATAATTTTTGTGGATTCTCCCTTATATCATCAATGTCTGCATCCTGCACAACCATACTTTTAAGTTCATCTTTCAATGGTGCTTCTTTACTGGTAATTTGCTTATTTTCATACAGAAATTCATCTTCATATCCTGGAACAATTGATCTTTTAGGCACATCTGCTTTATTAATGTGTGTATTCTGCCTGACTGTCCTTCCAAGTTTATCTTCTAGTGGTGTTTTGTTTTTGGTGGGTGACTCATTTCGGTGCATTGTCACACTTTCATGCACTGCAACATTAGATCTTTGAGACTGTACATTCATCTGCTCAATTTCCTCCATGTATGTTCGTCCAGGGTTGATTTCTACTGCTGGTCCTATTTTAATGATTGGCTCATTTTGGCACAGATATATACTTTCCTTAGTTGGAACAATAGAATCATTTGATCTTTGAGGTTCATCAATTATCTTCTCAATATCTGCATCCTGCATATCTGTACTTTCATGTTCATCTTCTAATGGTGCTTCTTTATCATTGATTTGCTCATTTTGGTTCAGCAACACATCATCATTTGTCAGACATACTATTTGTGGTTTCTCACTTATATCATCAATATCTACATCCTGCACATCCATGCTTTCAAGCTCAACTTCTAATGGTGCTTGTTTTCTGGTGATTTGCTTATTTTGGTACAGCAACAAATCATCGATTGGGACATTTGATCTAGTATTTTCTAGTGATGTTTCTTTTATAGGGAATTTCACATTTTTGTTCAAACTTACATTGTCATGGCTTTGTGGTTTCATATTTATTTGATCATTATCTGCATTTTGCATATCTGTTTTTTCAAATTCATCTTCTAATGTTGGTTCTTTACTAATGATTTGCTCATTTTGGTACAGCAGCACATCTTCATTCCTTGAAACAATTGAATTTTTAGGCCCATCATTTGTCTCATTAATGTGTTTATATTTCATAAATGTGGTTCTAAGTTCATCCTCTATTGGTGTTTCTATTTTGGTGGTTAAATTATTGTGGTGCAGATATATATTTCTTTGTGTTAGAACATCAGGGACATTTGATCTTTGAGGCTCATCATACATGTCCTCAATGTCTGCATCCTGTACATTGATGTTTTCAATTTCATCTTCTAATGGTGCATCTTTATTGGTGATTAGCTCATTTTGGTAAAGAACTTCTTCATTCCTTGGTATACTTGATCTTTTTTGTTCATCATTTATCTCATAATTCTGTGTAGCCTGCATGACTGTGCTTCTAAGTTTATCTTCTAGTGTTTTTTTGTTTTTTTGGTGTGACTCATTTAGGTGCATTGTCACACTTTCATGCACTAAAGCATTAGATCTTTGAGACTGCACATTAATCTCCTCAATTTCCTTGGTGTCTGTGGTTGGTGATTTGTTTTCTAATTGTGTTTCCATTTTGGTGATTGGCTCATTTTGGCACAGATATATACTTCCATGTGGTAGAACATCAAAGACATTTGATCGTTGAGGTTCATCATTTATGTCCTCAATATCTGCATCCTGCACATCCATGCTTTCATATCTGTCTTCTAAAGGTGCTTCTTTGATTTGCTTATTTTCATACAGAAGTTTATCTTCATTCCTTGGTACACTTGATCTTTTAGGTTCAGCATTTGTCTCATCAGTGTGTGTATCCTGCATGGCTATGTTTCTATGTTTATCTTCTAGTGGTGTTTTGGTTTTGGTGATTGACTCATTTTGGCCCAGATAAATACTTTTAAAAGTTGGAGCATGAGGGCCCTTTGCCCGTCGAGATTCATCATTTGTTTCGTCAGTATCTGAATCCTGCATGTCTGTGCTTTTAAATCCATCTTCTAAAAGTGCTTCTTTACTGGTGATTTGCTCATTTTTGTCCAGCAATACATTTTTATTGATAGGGACATTTGATTTTTCAGGTTTCTCATCTAGCTCACCAATGGGTGTATCCTTCATGTTAATTTTCCCCAGTCTGTCTTGTTGTTGTTTTCCTTCTTTTATGATTTGCTCATTTTTATACAGCAATACATCTTTATTTATTGGGACATTTGACATTTTAGGTTTATCATGTGTCCCATCAATGTGTGCATCCTGCAAGACTGTCCTTCCAAATCTATCTTCTAGTGGTGTTCTGATTTTGGTGGTTAACTCATTTTGGTGCATTATCACATCTTTCTCAATTTTCTGGGACTTTTCATTTTTGTCCATGAATAAATCTTCATTCCTTTGGGCATTCAGGAAATGTAGTCTTTGTGTTTTTTCATTTGTCCCATCAGTGTCTGCAACCTGTACATCTGTACTTCCCTTTTCATCTTTTAATGATGCTTTTGTACTGGAGATTTGCAATACATTTTCATCAATTGGGACACTTGACCTTTTTGGTTCATCATTTGTCTCATTAATGTGTTTATATTTCATGACTGTGCTTTCAGGTTCATCTGCTAGTGGTTTTTCTGTTTTGGTGATTCTGTCATTTGGACACAGGTATACTTCATGTCTTGGGAAATTTGGAACATTTGATTTTTGGAGTTCCTCATTCATTTGATCAATGTGTGTATTCTGCATTTCCATGCTTGCAAATCCATTTTCAAGTGGTGTTACCTTATTGTTTTTTTGTTTATTTGGCATTGTCATTTCTTTATTTACTACAATATTAAATTTTTGACACCGCTCTTTATCAATGTCTGTATCCTGCATGTCCATAGGTTCCTGTGATGGTCCGTTAGCTTTGACCTCATAGTCCATTGGGACAACTAATTGTCCATGGAGCTGTTCAGTAGTTTTGGACTCACTCCTCTTGTCTTCATTACCAGAAGTCATATTATCCTCGTCTCCATCATTTAAAGTTGAGCTTAGTACAGATTCATAACCACTGCTGCTTACATCTGCATTCATATCAGTGATCTCCTCAACATCACTGAAGCTTTGATTTTTATTTTCTGATGAGCCAGAACCACCTTTTTTAAAAAACATGCTATATGTAAGTTTAGGAACTGTTGTGGCCTCTGTTGTACTGAGAAATTTGGCAAGTTCTTTATTTTTCCTGATCTCATCAATATTGTGTGCATTGAAACATAAAACATTTTTTGGTTCTTTGTCCTTTAATCCATTTTCTAAATCTTCCATTCCATCATTGCCAAGTTTTCTCTCCAGGTCACTGATCAGCTTTTCGCCGATTCCTGGTGTAGACACCCATTTTTCCAGTTTCGCAAAGGTGCATATCATCTTGAATTCTGTTTCAAATTCAGACAAAGCTAAAGTTAATTGTTAAACTAATGTTTCCATAAAGTAATTTTGATTTATTGTGAGGAATGGAAAATGTATGTATCCTTTGTTGATTTTTGAAGTCAAATATAAAGTCATATGTCAAATTTTGGAAGTCAAATATTGAAGTCAAAACTAAAAATGAGAAAACCACTTTTTGCAAAGGTAAAATTAAATAATGGATAATGTCCTGTTTAATTATTTCTGCTCAAACTAAACAGCAGAAAAAAGCTTATAGCCAGCCAGCACAGCCCTAGAAGTTCTAATCAAGTGATTGCATGCTCCTCCTAGTGCTCAGTGCCAATTGTAAGTTCCTGCCTGGGTTGCAAGGACCCTTCACCATTGTAAAACAAGTATGGACAGAGAACTACAGACTGCAACAGTTGAGTAAGAAAATATTATAAGCTTTATCATGTTAACCTATTAAAAAGTTTAACTATTACCAGTCATCTCAGCTCTTGCCACTCTTTCTTCTGAGGCACAGGGTCATGATCTAGTTCAGTGAGTAGAAGACTTCAAGAGCTCAACAAGGTGGACCAATTTCAGGATGTATTCTCCACTGGACCAGGGCTCACTAACCTCATGAGACACAATATGAAAACTCTGTCTGGCATGATTGTCCATCAGCGCCCTTACTGAGCCCCAGAGGCCCACCATCATGTATTTGAAGCAAAGGTGACCAAGATGCCTTGCGATAGCAACATAGAGGAGACCAAAATCCAGGTCTAACAAAAACAACAGTACAATTGTTGTACAAGGCTGTGCAATGACTTTAAGTGTCTGAAATAGATTTCCGAGGTTGACACAAATCGATTGCCCTAGGTGGGAATTTATTTCCACACTGGACAAATAAAAAAACATTTATGCGTTTTTATGGGGCTAGCAAGATATTATTGTTATTTTGTACTTAATGTCTGCTTTGTGGCAGCACCCCTTTCAAATCTGCTCAGGGAAGGACAGCCCGAGAACATGCAGTGAAGGGGGTGCTGTGATGGTGGGCCTACAGCCGGTGCCTCTTATCATCTCTTTTGTGCTGTGAAAGACTCTGGAGATGTCTCTACATGGGACAAACTGCTGAGAAAGGGTCACCACAGTGCCATGACTCTCAGCACTACAGGCCTAGGACCTGCACTGTCTGCAACTTCCTTTGACCCTTACCCTACTACCTTTTATTGATTTAATAATTTTTAATAAAAGAGCACTTTTCTCACTGATCCTCTTGTTCTGGTGTCTGTGTTATAGCTTGTCCTCCTCAAAGCTTGTTTAAAGTGTTTTATTTTATTAATTACTATTGATTTGTTTTTTTTTTTATCTGAAGAGCATGGCTATTTAAGGAAGCCAAACATCTGAAAAATTGCATACACTATAAACCAAGATGAAAGCAGCCATAAGAGATATTATATAGTATTAATCTATATAAATAATGCCTGATGAAAGGTTAAACCCATTTATATCAGTTTATAGGAAGGTACCCTATATGCCAAATAAAATGCATAAATTCTATTCCAGAAAGTTAACAGATTATGAATTCAAGTCTAAAATATGAATGAAATTGGGATGTTGTCTGGTCCAGCAGCTTTACGTGGGTTGACTCTGCGTAGAGTTTTCCTCACATCAGCTGTAGTGAGACACAGCACCTGGAGGGATCCGTCACCGTCACAGGCAGGTGATGTTGTCCTGTAGCTAGTGATGGCTTGTAAACCCTGCCACATGCGCCGTGTGTCGCCGCTGTCTCTGAAGTGGTTGTGAGAGATTTAATCCACTCTGGAATGCTTGTTTTTACAGTGACAGACCATCACACAAAAAAAGATCTTGTTGTGTGATGGTCTGTCACTGTAAAACAAGCATTCCAGAATGGATTAAACTTTTCATGGCTCCTTTGAATTCATTTATATTTTGGTACTGGCAGTGACCAAACGATTATTACAAACAGTACCATAGAGCTCAGGGCCTAATATGGGAAACACACTGGATGGGCTGCCAACCCATCACATGGTACCGGCGACACACCAACTATTTAAACTTAATCAATTTTGCCATTTTCTATTTAAAAATTATTATCAATGCCCGTATAGTTAATATTTATATTTTTGAAAATAATAATTTTGGAGAGATCCAATTGAGCTAATGGATGCGTGTTTTTCACTATCAGCAACTCTAAATAAGTTAAAGCTCCGCCCCTAAAAGCCCAGCTGCTTTCATCTTAGTTTATATGCAGTTTCTCATACGGTTACATGTTTGCTATTTTTAAATGGCAAGCAAAAAAACAATCAGGATCACGCCACTTGAGCACTCACTATTTTTTTCTCCATTTTTTTATGTAAATATCTTGTTTTTTGAAAACAAATATGCAAAAAACAAGCAGTTTTCTCTTTTTTTGTTATTGAAAAACAGAAATGAACAAATTAAATATGTATTAAAAAGATTATTTTAAAACAATTTAGACAACAAATTTAAATTATACAGATTATTTTGCCATTTACACCAATTTATGAACTGAAGAAAATCTAAAAAATTTATACTTTTGAAATTTTCACATAAAATCTCACACTCTCACTCATTGTCTATACAGTACCTCTATACTGTCCGGACCCAGGAGGCGCGAGGCAATAGTGCTAACCGCTAAGCCACCATGTCGCCAGTCAGAAATCTAAACCTTTAAAACAATAAAATATCATCTTTAAAATCCAAAATACCACTTTTGAACTTACCAGCAAATCCTGTGTTATCTGTTTCGTCCTCATTCTCAACTCTCTGTCGTTTTTCTGTAAGTTTGTAAAATGCAAAGTAAATATAAAACATCTAAAAAAATCAAAATGAAAGATATAGCATGTAAAACAAACTAAAATAAAAAGGGCTGTATTCAGAGTTCACAGTGATTACTTATTCAAATTGATAAATCAATTCAAAATGAAAAGGAAGAGGAAGTTCATTCCACCACCTAGGTGCCAGAACAGAAAAGAGCCTGGATGAATGCCGCCCTCGATCCCTGAGAGATGATGGGATGAGGCGAGCAGTGCTGGAGGATCGGAGGGAGCCTGGTGCAGTGCGTGGTGTAATTAGCGCAGAGAGGTAAGTGGGTGCTGGGCCATTTTTAGCTTTGTAGGCAAGCATCAGCGTTTTGAATTTGATGCTGGCAGCTACAGGAAGCCAGTGCAGGGAGCGGAGGAGTGGGGTGGTGTGGGAGAACTTGGGGAGGTTAAAAACGAGACGTGCTGCTGCATTCTGGATCAGTTAGTGACGTGGTTCTCACCTGGCAACAGAAGAGATTGTGCAATACCATCTCATCCTACGTACAATCTTACCACCCAGCCACAAATCCTTCTCACAAGAACTCCACCACTTTCTTACAGCCATCATCAATCTCTACAATGCATTCTCTACAATCAACTGTTTCTTTGTCTTTCACACCACATTCAAGCTTATAACCAGTCTGGATTCAAATCAACTCCGGTTTCCTTCCACAGTCCAAAGATATGCAGGTTGGGCTAATTGGCGTTTCCTCATGGGATAGGCTAGGTCTCCGTGACCCTGAATACAGAATAAAGTGGTATGGACGATGAGTAAGTGAGTGATGAGTGGATTCAAATCAGCATTCAACAGAGACCACATTTAAGCCATCAATGAGAAGTGCCATACTGCAAGACCAGCCAAACTCTCATCTTTCCTTATCCACATCTACCTTTATTCAGTGTGTGACATGGTTAACTTTCTTGTCCAACCATATAAGTCTTGGATTCTATGGCAAAGCACGGCATTAGTCATATAAGGTAACTTGGAGGGGATCCACATCTGCTCTAAAAATATTCTCCACTGGTGTCCCACAAGGCACATTACTTTACCCTCTTCTTTTCTCTTTCTGTATTCAATCTTGTAGTATTTAATTCCTTTAGTTTCGCTGGGATAAAGTTTCATTAAATGAACTAACATCTAAAGATCTACCTTGTATTAAGTACGTAAAGTAACAACAAAACCTAGTGAACCAGGATAAGAATTTATTGAATGAAAGAGACTTCAAAGCACTTATAAGCTTTGATCTTATAAGGGCATCTGACAAATGCCACAGTAAATGTAAATGATGTGGTTTTAACCTGCCAACAGTAAATGTAAGGGGTTTATGTGTTCACGAGTGTGTTTAGGTACAGTAGGTAGTGCTGTGTTGAAGCTATGAATATGACCATATAAATGCCCTGGGTCTTTTATTGGTGAGCAATTCCATGTGATGTTTAACATTACCATGCACTGATAAAAATATCTAGCCTGATTTACTTAAAAAATTAAAAATACCTTAAAAAGGTAACTTTTTGAATCAGATTATTATGTAGTTCAAACAAGACTATTCTTTGTATTTACTACTTACGTTTCTTTATGTAAAAAATATTTTTTCTAGTTAAGTCTATTTAATTTCGCAAGTAAACCCTACTTAATTTAATAATTTCCCTAGTAATTTTTTTGTGTCCATGCTCTACTTAACTTTAAGAGTTTAAAATATGTATTTTTAATTGAATTTTTATTTTTATTTTTTAAGTTTCCATATTACTTGGAGTGGGGCTACTTTGTTTTATTAAATGTCCTAATCTCATTTTAAAGTTACATATACTTACATTATCTAGTTAGGCATTTCTTATATATTATAGTTAAAATACCAGTTGTGTAATTTTGTACTTTGAAATGCAACTTCATCCAGCACAAAACTTGAAGTAAGAACCACCCAAAAAAATACTGGGTTAATATTGCTGGGTTAATTTAACCCAGCAAGATGGGTTAAATATTTAAACCAAATGCATATTTAACTATAATGATGGATTAATTTTACCCAGCAAAATGGGTTATTTGTTTATAGTGAATCTGTAGAAAAAAAAATTACCCATGTCTATTAAACAGTTAAATTACTTTGATATACTTATCCATTACAAATAATCTTCCAAGTTTTGCAAACCATGCATATATGCAATAAACAACATCCTATTAAATATTATTGGAAAAAATATTTATTTTTTAAAAGCACAAGAACAGATAATCAACAGCGACATCATTACTATACTATTACTCACAAGGGCAGAATGGAGTAATAACACAAATAGGCTGAGGCAGCTTCTACAGAGCAGGATCTCTCTGTGACATTAGATATCTTTTCTGCAGAACAAAACTATCCAGCCCTGGTCTCTATTTAACATACAAACACTGTCTATGACTTTGTAAATAGGCCTCGTTATTTCATAGCAACATTACAAAAAGTCCTCTACAGGAGCACACTGCTTTGGATAGTTAATGTAAAAAATATAAAATGCCTTGAAGCACACATCAACCACCCCAAGTAGTGTGCATTGCTCCAGAGCCTGTCCCACCAGAATGACGAATGCCTGAGAGCAGCGCTGGTCATTATCTCCCAACATCAGGATGTGGGGGTACGGCCTTGACCCTTCAGCCTGCTGGAGGTATTCCACCATGTTGGTTCCAACCTTAGAAAGAAAGAAAGAAAAGAAAGTAAACATTTTGTTGAATAGCAAAGATTAAACTGAATAAGACTATTAATTTAGTGTGTAATAGGATTGATACTAAATAAAAAATGACAAAGCTGTCCATTAAGATAGGGTATAGGTAACCTGAAATAAAAACATGGAGACAGCTACTACCAACAATAAAACAGCAAAATAAGCATGGCTTTTAGGATAAAGCTCTTTATGTCAGACTAGTTGATCTTGTGGTCTGAATTGATTTTAAGCTAATTACCCGAAAAAATGTCATAGCTGGAGTCAAACGGGCACATTACAGTCACCAAAATATTAATACTTCCATCTAGTAGTTATCTGTACAGCTCTACTTTTTCCTGTAGTTGGTGCATTGACTGATAGTTAATTTAGCCTGAATCACAAGGAACTTTGGTTAAAGAGGGCTACCTGGTTAACATGCAATTACTGGTGATACATTTGCATACTTGCCAAAGGGGGAAAGGTGTAAAATATTGTTATAACGCGGGAGAAACTTGACCTCGGAGTAAATTACTAACTAGTGAAAAACGGGAGGTTAGCAGGTGTGTATATTTGTGAGAGGGTCAGTGTTTTGTAACACCCCAGCATTTTATTGTCTCAAACAGTGAGATTAATGAAGTTCTAATGTTAATGTGTTTGCTAACGCTAACAACCTAACTAAGTGCCTGCGTCATGCTAATACTACAGTTACAGTTTAGCGAAAGATAAAAAGCTCAGACATCTTATCCGTTTTCTTCACACACAGGTGGGGTTCTTTGGCTAACTATAGCAGCTATTGTCAGCTAAATTATCTTACCTCAGACCAGCCTGAAAGTTTAAGTGTAACCTTAACACGGTAACAGTAATAAATGTTATATATAGTAATAATATTTCAGTCATATGTGACTTAGGTGAGTGAACATGTGAATACAGACCTTGTATTTAACGCCATTTTCCCTTAAATGAACCGTCATCAGCGGTGTGGGAGCTCAAGAGAGACACGAAGCTCTGACTGACAGCCGCTGAATCCACCGGTGAACTTTGGGGGAGGAGCCAAGCAAACTTCAACCCAGCAGCTGAGTTACACAAAAACTACTCAACTCTCTGTAAATAACCCAGAAAAATGACCCAACAGAGGAAACCCAGCGCTTGGGTAGAAAAAACAACCCATGCATACACTCCTGAACATCCACAGTTCCTTCAAAGTGCACTTGGACCTGAATCCACAGGTCGTCTTCTGCTTGTTAAAACTTTTAGCACACGAGGTGAACATAATGCTCCAAAGAGTTGTTTCCTACCGCAGTGAGGCTTTGGTACACTTTTAATTTGATACGAGGTTTCCCATGCTTTTTCCATGGGCAGGCAGTTTTATTTAAACAGAGTAAAATGAACAAGATTATTGCTTGTTGTGTGTGTGCACTTAAAAAGATTGTCAGGGATTACGTAAAAAATATATGTTAAGGAAAAATGCACATTGTCTTGTGTTCTTAACAAATGCAGATAAATTTCTAACTTAGATATATTTATGTAAACGTACAAACTTAATTATTTGTTGTTGATTACACAGATTTAATTATGCTACATTTACAACATCTCAGATTTATTTTTTTCAGTGTGGAAAAAAAAGAGGGATAATTACTAGGGTTCCTAACGAACCATACAAAATTATATATATATATACAGTACTGTATAGTGACATTTGTATTGAGACCACAGGCATAACTACAGACTTAAGTGATACTCTGAAGTTAATACTCAGAGTTTGATTGAAATGTGCTATATGTGATTTTGATCTTAAACTTTTTGCATATTTCTTGCATGTCCTCAGCTCAAATGAAGGGGTATACATATACATCTGCTTTTGCTATTTAACATATTTCAATATTCATATTATCACGAGTAGTGCTAACTACTACACAGTTCCCCCCTGTGCCCCCCCTGTCACAAACTATTTCTAATCATTGTTAGCCCAGAGCTATAACTTGTTAGCCATGTTAGCGCAGAGATGTTTCTTGTTGTGCAAAATACTTTCTGTTGGTCCAGAGATTTTTCCTGTTAACTCAGAGATGTTTCCTTCAGCTCTGTCTTGTTTTACCTGAGCACTGTTCTGCTTTTAGTAATTCCCTAAGAAACCTAAATTAAGCCATACTGACCGAGAATCAGATCCTTGTTCATACCATGCAATGCCAGAACCATGCCCTACTGCATACCATGCTGTGAGTCCCTCACGGTTACAGCGCCATCATCACAACCAAGCCCTCATCCAGGTGCCAGGACATGTATCAAAGCCCCAACATTGGAAAAACAAATCGTGGATGTAAGTGCAAGATATGAGCAGGAGAGGGTACTGAATTGAAAGAAATCAGATTTAAATAATTTGACTAATTATCAGAGTATTTTTTTTTTTAAATAATAATGTGCTAGATCATGGGCTACTTTAGTGCTGACTCTGAATACAACCCTTTAATACAAATATAACTGTAACTTACTCTGTGGTGATTCAGTCTCCCTGTCGCTCTTTTCTGTGTGAAGCAAATACAAGACTGTCACAAACCTTCAAACTAAGTGAAATAAATATTTTTACAATGTGAAAAGCATGTTACTAAAAACCTTCATGCATATTTATGAGCGTTCCTGTGATACCGAACAAATTTTAAATTTTTAAAGCTTCTTCAGTAGGCTTACCCAGTTTCTTAAACACCTCAACCTCGTTCTTCTTCAACCAATCGTATGTGCAGGCAAACTGCTCTTCGCTTTTGAGAAAGGTATAAATTTCACGGGTTTTCTCTTGTTCGGTCTTATTGACTCGGATCTTTGCGTACATTTCATTATTGATATATTTTTTGGCAAACAGAGTATCAGCCAATTCAATTGGGTTTCTTATGTCTTGAACAATCTCTCCCATGTGTTTCTTCAGAAAATTTTTCTTAGCATCCATGTTGACTGTTAAAGAATAAAAAAGAGTTTATGAGATTATTACCATGTCACTGCACATTTATGAGAAAAAACAAAAACAAAACAATGACAGGAAAAAAAAACAACAACCATGAAATTAAACTGTGATATTAAAATAAAAAAGTTAAAATCAATTAAAATCAATAATGATATTATCATTATTATACACGTTTAATATAAAATTAATATTATGAAAACTGAAAGTGTTTGCAATGGCATCGGCAACAGTGCTGTAGGCTTTACTTTATATTCATCTTATTTAAGATGCTTGGAACAGCAGCATTGGTATCACTGTAACTTGTATATTAACCCATTAAACCGATCTCATCATGTGATGTGCCAGTCTGATGCTGATGTAATATAACATCATATCCCTCATGCCTCACTGTTTCCAGTAGCATTTAGTGGTACATTTACATTTAGTCATTTGGCAGACGCCCCTATCCAGAACGACTTACATTTTTATCTCATTATACATCTGAACAGTAGAGGGTTAAGTATGGAACTCCAAAGTGTTCAAAATTAAATAAATAAATAGGACATGATGAAATAAATAACTCTTTGAATAAATAAGACACATACATGTAATATGAGAATGATATTGTGAAATAATGGAAATTTTTTTGAAAAAAAGCTCATTATTGTGAAATATATTGCACTCTATTATTGCAGGCATTTTATTTAATTCTTTTTTTTTATTTCAAAATGTCATTTTTTTAAAGTCAGTTTTTATTTCAAAATCCTGTTTTTCACGATGGCCTATTTTTTATAATGCGATAATCAAGAGCGATAGGGCGGAGCCAGCTGTGTGATTGGTTGCTCCTTTATTCAGACGTAAGTATTAGCGCATGAAGTATCGAGTTAGGTCTAATGGTGCAATACGTATTCTATGCAGTAGGTGGCAGTACAGTGTCTACTGGTAAACTATCCCTCTCTATCTGATCTGCTAAAATGACCATAACTGTTTACACCAGTCCACCATCTTCCGTGACTTTTGACTTAGCACACAACCTACTAAAATAAAAATATAACTCAATACAGAAATAAATGCTTTTTAAGTATATTATTTAAAGTATCACTGTACATACACTACCGTTCAAAAGTTTTGGAACACTTTCTAACTCCATGATGGTTCCTGATTTTTATGTCTTTCTACATTGTAAAGGCTGAAGGCGTCCAAAAAATGCATTAATCTCCTTTGAACAGTTAATGGTGAGATGTTTCTGCTACTTCTGCTCTGTAAAAACTTCATAACGTCTCTAATCTCAGGTGCTGTTAATTGGTCATTTTTCAGGCTGATAACTCTAAATGAACTTCTGGTCTGCGGCAGAGGTAGGTTTTGGTCTCGCCCTCCTGGGACGGCCTTCATGAGAGCCAGTTTCATTATGGTGCTTGACGAATTTCGCAAATGCACTTGACAATACTGTTCTTGCAAGAACTATTACAGAAAGGCCGACCTCTGTGTCTTAAAATAACAACTAACTGTTGGTTTTCTTGTTGTTACATAATTACCTAATTCCATATTTGTTATTTTATAGTTTAAAATCCCCAGTATTGTTGTAGAATGTAGAAAATAAATCACTAAACAAAAATAAAGAAATTAGCAAGTGACCCCAAACTTTTGAACGGTAGTGTATATTGGGTCATATTTGTAAAACAAAGGAAAGAACATTAGGACAAACAACATATAAAACTATAAAGACAATATTTTAGCAGGTCATGGAGGATCATCTTGATGCAGTCAGTGTAAGATACACCACTCAGTGTATCAGCAAGCAAGTATACACCAATCAGTGTAAGCTGCAAGTGCAGCAGGTCAGTGATGATGAACCAGTACCTGCTGATGATGACCAACACCAGAGATTTTTCCTGTTAACTCAGAGATGTTTCCTTCAGCTCTGTCTTGTTTTACCTGAGCACTGTTCTGCTTTTAGTAATTCCCTAAGAAACCTAAATTAAGCCATACTGACCGAGAATCAGATCCTTGTTCATACCATGCAATGCCAGAACCATGCCCTACTGCATACCATGCTGTGAGTCCCTCACGGTTACAGCGCCATCATCACAACCAAGCCCTCATCCAGGTGCCAGGACATGTATCAAAGCCCCAACATTGGAAAAACAAATCGTGGATGTAAGTGCAAGATATGAGCAGGAGAGGGTACTGAATTGAAAGAAATCAGATTTAAATAATGACCAACACCTCTCCCCTTCTCGACCAGAGTGAAAATGATGCCAATCAAACTGAACAGGTCATCTGGAATAAAATCAGTAGCAGCATCAGCTCATGCTAGTAATTATTATTGTAGTCAATATTATTTTAAAATAATATTTTCTTGGCCCTATTTTGAATTAATATTGTCTACAATAATAATTAATATGAGTAACTAATTAAAGAGCTAATGCTGCCTCTGATTTTATTCCAGTTTATCTGTTCAGTTGATTTTCACTTGGCTCGGGTACAGAAGGGGAGAGGTGCTGGGTACAGAAGGGGAGTTGGTCATCGTCATCACTGACCCTGAGGCTGCTGGATCCAGACTCTCTGTCCCTGACCGTAATGTTAGAGCTGTCAGAGCCTGTGGAACTGTAATTTCCAATCAGTGTAAGCTCACTTCCCTCACGCAAAAGGCAGAATCTGTTAATTTGAAGAATTTCACAGAATCTGCTTTTAAAGCTTTTTATTTTTGTCGCATAAATTTTCAGCTCCACCTTTTCTTTTTTTTTTTTCATCCATGGCAATTATTTATTCTTTGCTGTATCAAGAGATGATCCATATCTCTCCCTCTGTAACTTAAAAGTGAGGGGGGCTCAGCTCCTGCTCTGTTTTCTCCTCCTCACGCGCACACACCTCCTCACAAGCGCACACACACCTCCTCACGCGCACACACACCTCCTCACGCGCGCACACACACCTCCTCACGCGCGCACACACACCTCCTCACGCGCACACACACCTCCTCACGCGCACACACACCTCCTCACGCGCACACACACCTCCTCACGCGCACACACACACCTCCTCACGCGCACACACACACCTCCTCACGCGCACACACACACCTCCTCACGCGCACAGACACACACACCTCCTCACGCGCACAGACACACACACCTCCTCACGCGCACACACACCTCCTCACGCGCGCACACACCTCCTCACGCGCGCACACACACCTCCTCACGCGCGCACACACACCTCCTCACGCGCACACACACACCTCCTCACGCGCACACACACACACCTCCTCACGCGCACACACACACACACACCTTCTTACGCGCACACACACACACACACACCTCCTCACGCGCACACACTTCCTCACGCGCAGTAACTCATAAAGAGCAACATACTGTACATACATGATGTGATATACAACATAGTTTTGGCCGTTACAAAACACACGCTCGGCGTATGCTCAAAGAGATGGAATATTATAGTTTCCATCATTTTTAAAATAAATTTACGTACTGACCAGTGGCGGCTGGTGAAAATTTTTCCTGGTGGGGCTGATGTGACAAAATATTTCTTTGCTTAGTCCAATATAAGAATTAAAATCAACAGTCAGACGATGATTACAATTAACAGTAATGATTTAATCTCCTCCTCAAAATCACCAGTTTCACAGATAAAGTAAATGAACAAATTTCCATTGTATAATACGCCATGCATGCTTCAGAGAGTATCAAATACAATAATCAACATCAAAGGGTATGATCAGCTGGATCACCTTTCAAGCAAAGTTGCATCTCAAAGTGGTTCACACAAAGAAAAACAGTTTTAAAAATGCAATTTAACACAACAGTCTAAAACGGGTATATTAATAAGGATCTCACCGAATTTGGTGGAAACTGCTCTTCGCTCGTTAAGTTCGCCATCATTACTCTGATTGACCGCGCCTCTCTCTGATTGGCCGCGCCTCAAAAGAAAAAAAAAACCCTTAAATCTCGCGGTATTTTCTGCGGCTTGGGGCAGAATTTCCAGCGCCCCAAGACCATAAAATTCTGAGAACCTGATTGGCCGCATATTTATTAATTTACCCTAGCAACAGCTACATGACGGGCTATTTGGCTGCACTCAGGGGCGCTTTTTCTCAGCGCCCCATGACAGAAACGATACAAGTCTGTCTGTGGAAATTCACTGGTGAATGAATGTCACTAGGTGGGAAATGTTGTATATGTTATTCATATCGCATGTAGGCACATACTGGTGGGTAAACCGAATTTAAAAACTTAATTTGTAAAAAATATATTTTACATTTTTAGCCCCTCTTATCAGGGAGGGCGGTGCCCCAGCGCCCCCTATGGGCCGGCCGCCACTGGACTGACTGGGCCGCCACATTGACCAGCGGCCCACCGGGAGAACCCCCGGTGCTCCAGACGGCCAGTCCGCCACTGAGCCTAGCACGTTATTGCTAGCTGTAGCGCTGGTCCGCGGAGCAGGTACTGTATCCAGGGAAACTAATCGATGTTAAAGGATCAGCCAATAGGCGCGCAGGTCCAACCCACTGGCGCTGATTGACAGAACGACTCAATCTGCTGAAAAGTCGCATTAAATAAATAGGCCATCATGAAAAACAGGATTTTTAAATAAAAACTGACTTTGAAAAAATGACATTTTGAATTAAAAACAGCTGGAATTAAATAAAATGCCTCTGCAATGTTCTCTGTTATTGGGAAAAATTATATATATTTCACAATAATAAGCTTTTTTTCCCCAAAATATTTTCCATAATTTCACAATGTCATTTTCATATTACATGTATGTGTCTTATTTATTCATAGAGTTATTTATTTCTTCATGTCCTATTTATTTATTTAATTTTGAACACTTTGGAGTTCCATAGTTAAGGACCTTGCTCAAGGACAACTTGGTGATTGTGGGATTTGAACCTGGGACCTTCCGAACCGTAGTTAGAGTAGTGATACTCTAAACAGACACAGGACATATACAGCATGCATGTTGCGTATGCATCTTTGAAAGATTACTAATGATCTCCACATACAAAAATACATGCTTTTAATTATTTGCTAAATGCTGTAAAAGCTGCAGCTAAAAATGGCGAATACCCTGTAATTAATGCAAAAAACATGATTATGTAAGAATGTGAGCCCCACGGAATTCCGTACAAAAGCACCATCTAAATGAGCTGCTTTTCTGACCCAACGTTGCTGTAATCGAGTAGATGAAAAAAAAAAAGAAAACATGCTTAATTTATTTAATTACTGCTAAACTAAACATACAGAAACCTCAGTTTAAAAAGTAAAGCTAAATGGGAAAAGATTAAATTCCACAGTTTTCCTTTTTAAAATTTAAGTTTTTTTCTTTTACATTGTTTTTGCAAGTTTTTCCTTCCTTCTATATCGTACACACCTTCTTACTGAGGTAATTTAAAACAAAAAAGCTGAATTCTATGAATAAAATATAACATTAATCACCTACACTAGGATATGTACAGATACAGAGCCGTTCTAGAAGGAACATATACAGTATATAAAACATATTTATTTCTCTATTGAGAAATTAATGATCTCTCTCTCAGAGTACACCCCTTAATCCCAAATGAAGGATTTTAAAACCAGATTGACACCATTCTGTTTTTTCCCCACTGGTAAAAATTACATTTTCTTTGTTTATAAATCAGGTTAGTGAGAATGTCGGTCTACACGTACCTGTGTATGAGCAGTAGATCTGCTGTGCACAGCCAGGGTTCACATTGTGTGCTCTTACTTAAGCTCAACTGTTTATGTCAAAAGGCACCAAACACTTCCTGTGAAGAGAGAGGGACTGTCCCAGAGAAACGGCGCGAAAATTTGCACCATTCAGCATGCACAGAAATGACGTCAAAAACTTGTTAGCCAACCAATTGTATCTTCTTTGCAAATGACATTTTGGTTACCACGCAAATAGATTGTAACATTGCAAACAGCACAATTGATATGTTCATGCAGCTGCAGTACAGTATTTCACTGTTCAAGGAAATGGTTACGCACATAATCACCATCTCTATGAAAATTAACTGAAGATCTAGAATACAAAGGAAAAGTGGAGAAGAAATAGGGAAGGCCTTTTCTGTCTTTCTTACTTTCTTTCTTTTTTAATTATAAACATAAATACAATTAACAAGCCACTGTTTGGAATATTTGAACAAAATAAATATATTTGCCAGATACAGAATACATAAATACACAAACCAAAGAATAAAACACACAATTAAGAAAATTAATAGAGGAGATAAAAAAACCTATGTACCTTGCATGCATGTTGCTTCTTTATATATTATATACGAAGTAAATGTAAAGTTTATTGTGAAATGCAAAAAAAAAGGGTTATAAATTTAAGAACAAAAATCTTCATACTGTATATTGATTCAGTCACGTGATTCCTGCAAACACGAAGCTCAATCTATCATTGGTCACATGACTCTCAGGGAACCGACACGCTTCATTGGACACGCCCCCTTCTGCTCAATACAAGCTTCGGAGGTTCTGTGTCACAGTAGTAACATCACTACTGTTGGGTTTAGGTCTGGAGATGACATGGACCCAGAAGCTCAATACCATCGTCATATAGACAGTTTTTCAATTAATTAGCATCAAGTCTTCAGCCAGACCGGCATCACCTGTTTAGTGCATAGGGAGAAAAAGCAAAGCTTTTATGCACTTCTCCAGCACATCCCAAAGATTCTCAATGGGGTTAAGGTCCGGATTCTGTGATGTGAAAATAATGTCTCATGCTCCCTGGACCACTCCTTCACAATTAGAGCCCGATTAACCCTAGCATCATCATCTTAGAGTATGGCCGTGCCACCAGGGAAGAAAAAAAAACGTTGGTGGAAAATCCTGGTCATTCAGTACATTCAGATCATCATCTGACTTCATTTTATTCCCATATAACATTACTGAACCCAGATCTGACAAACAGGAGCAACCCGAGATCATAACACTGGGTAAATCTGGACTCATCAGACCACATGACCTTTTTCCATCGCTCTACAGTCCATTCTTTATGCTCCCTAGCAAACTGAAGCCTTTTTTCAGTCTCACTAAGTGGGTTTCTTATGGTTACACAGCAGTTTAGTTTCAATTCCTCCTTAGTTTAGTTTTTCTCACATTGTGTAACTTTCACTAGTAAACATAGCCATGAGTTCTACTGTGCATATTTCAATTATTTTTTCTCGACTCCATTTCCTCCTCGACTATGATGATTCCCACTATCCTTACAGATTTTAATACTGCTTTTTTTACTGGCATACTGTATAGGTGGTAATCCATGTTATTCACTTCACATATAAGTATACTGCTCAAAAAAATAAAGGGAACACTTAGTCCTAGTTTGACTTGAACGCCTCTCATATGTGTATGCATGGTTCAAGTCAAACTGGGACTAAGTGTTCCCTTTATTGTTTTGAGCAGTATATAACAATGTTATGACTGACCGTGTGTATATGTGTGTATTCAAATACAAATTCAAATTTTATTCGTCACTTACACGGTCACACACAATATGATATGGAGTCAAATGCTTATACAACTGCACATGACCTAAAATTTACAACAACAAAAAATAAGAGTATTCAAATAAAGAAATTAAATATTAAAGAAGAGAAAATATTTCACAAGTATAGAAATGTTTAGCTGGAAAATGTACACTATGTACGAGTAATAAAATAGAATTTAAAGTCCCAGTGTGGGAGGTGTTGAGTGTAGGATAAGTTACAGCAGTTAGTCCTCATCTGTGTGAATAATAAGTCCAATGATGTCCAAACACGAGCAGAATAATGTGGAAAGTCCCAGAGGTGTGCAACAGGTAAGCAGTGTGTGTGTGTGTGTGTGTGTGTGTGTGTGGATCAAAGGCCTGTTTGTTCTTTTTTTTAGTTGTTGTTTTAGTAGGAAACAAACATTGTTAAAAATTGATTTCCAAAAATTTGTATTCCAACCAAAAAAATCATCTTACAGGAACATATCTGTAGGCCAGAAAATTAAGCAGCATATTACGTAAAAGCACTTTTCAGACAAAAAAAAGAGAGAAAGATTCTTGCATGACTGAAAAAAAAATCAGGTGCAACAAAGTCATCAAAAGCACGGCGACTGGTTCTGTGACACGACGTTTAATAAAACCGAGCAGCTAATGTCCTTCAGCAGCTCACCACACCCACTGTTATACATATAAACAGCTCCGGGAAAAATAAGATAGCACACACACCTCCTAACGCGCACACACACACCTCCTAACGCGCACACACACACCTCCTCACGCGCACACACACACCTGGAGCTCCAGACGGCCAGTCCGCCACTGAGCCTAGCACGTTATTGCTAGCTGTAGCGCTGGTCCGCGGAGCAGGTACTGTATCCAGGGAAACTAATCGATGTTAAAGGATCAGCCAATAGGCGCGCAGGTCCAACCCACTGGCGCTGATTGACAGAACGACTCAATCTGCTGAAAAGTCGCATTAAATAAATAGGCCATCATGAAAAACAGGATTTTTAAATAAAAACTGACTTTGAAAAAATAACATTTTGAATTAAAAACAGCTGGAATTAAGTAAAATGCCTCTGCAATAATCTCTGTTATTGGGAAAAATTATATATATTTCACAATAATAAGCTTTTTTCCCCAAAAATATGTTCCATAATTTCACAATGTCATTTTCATATTACAAGTATGTGTGTTATTTATTCATAGAGTTATTTATTTCTTCATGTCCTATTTATTTATTTAATTTTGAACACTTTGGAGTTCCATAGTTAAGGACAACTTGGTGATTGTGGGATTTGAACCTGGGACCTTCCGAACCGTAGTTAGAGTAGTACATATACAGCATGCATGTTGCGTATGCATCTTTGAAAGATTACTAATGATCTCCACATACAAAAATACATGCTTTTTAATTATTTGCTAAATGCTGTAAAAGTTGCAGCTAAAAATGGCGAATACCCTGTAATTAATGCAAAAAACATGATTATGTAAGAATGTGAGCCCCACGGAATTCCATACAAAAACACCATCTAAATGAGCTGCTTTTCTGAACCAACGTTGCTGTAATCGAGTAGAAAAAAAAAAAGAAAACGTGCCTAATTTATTTAATTATTGCTAAACTAAACATACAGAAACCTCAGTTTAAAAAGTAAAGCTAAATAAGAAAATATTAAATAAAAATTTTAGTTTTTTCTTTTACATTGTTTTTGCAAGTTTTTCCTTCCTTCTATATCGTACACACCTTCTTACTGATACACAACAGGATTTAAAACAAAAAAGCTGAATTCTATGAATAAAATATAACATTAATCACCTACACTAGGATATGTACAGATACAGAGCCGTTCTAGAAGGAACATATACAGTATATAAAACATATTTATTTCTCTATTGAGAAATTAATGATCTCTCTCTCAGAGTACACCCCTTAATCCCAAATGAAGGATTTTAAAACCAGATTGACACCATTCTGTTTTTTCCCCACTGGTAAAAATTACATTTTCTATGTTTATAAATCAGGTTAGTGAGAATGTCGGTCTACACGTACCTGTGTATGAGCAGTAGATCTGCTGTGCACAGCCAGGGTTCACATTGTGTGCTCACAAATTACTCTTCTTTGCAAATTACATTTTGGTTACTGCGCAAATAGATTATGTACAAGTAATAAAATAGAATTTAAAGTCCCAGTGTGTGAGTTGTTGAGTGTATAAGTTAGGATAAGTTACAGCTGAGTGCAGTTAGTCCTCATCTGTGTGAATAATAAGTCCAATGATGTCCAAACACGAGCAGAACAATGTGGAAAGTCCCAGAGGTGTGCAACAGGTAAACAGTGTGTGTGTGTGAGTGTGTGTGTGAGTGTGGATCAAAGGCCTGTCTGTTCTTTTTTTTAGTTGTTGTTTTAGGGAACAAACATTGTTAAAAATTGATTTCCAAAAATTTGTATTCCAACCAAAAAAATCATCTTACAGGAACATATCTGTAGGCCAGAAAATTAAGCAGCATATTACGTAAAAGCACTTTTCAGACAAAAAAAAAAGAGAGGAAGCTTCTTGCATGACTGAAAAAAATCAGGTGCAACAAAGTCTTTAAAAGCACGGCGACTGGTTCTGTGACACGACGTTTAATAAAACTGAGCAGCTAATGTCCTTCAGCAGCTCATCACACCCACTGTTATACATATAAACAGCTCCGGGAAAAATAAGATAGCACTGCAGCATAATTAGTAACTTATGTTATTTTATTTTTATAATATTTACGGGTGCATGTGTTGGTAATAAAAAAAGATAAACCTTAAATAAAAATAACATTTGATTTGAGAGAAAGTAAAAAAAATAGCTGGTAACAAATTGAAGCAATTTCTTAAAGTTGATCCAAAGTATCATTTTTTTCAGCGTAAGGAGGGTGGCTTTCTCCTCTTATAGTGGGTAGGGGGTCATTAAATAGGGCAGACAAGGGTATCCTCTGTCCCCCAGCAAGTAACCATTGTACTGTCCTGTAATGATTCAAGTGTACAATACAAATATACAAATATAGTAAAAAGAAAGAAAAAAAAACACATTGTATATAGCAAAACATACCCTGCTGAAATGTCTGGCATAATGATGACTTGTGGAAAATTCTGGCATCATGCACAGATCCTGACCATTTTGCATCATCATTAGTAATGATGTGAGTTGCCTTACATATTAAAAAAGTAATGAGTTTAATGATTTTAACACGGCAAAAAATTAAGCACACAAAATTAAGTTGTTTCCTGAACATGGATACTATGAATAGATTTTCTATTAACATCGTCTCCCTCATTTATTAAAGGAGCTTTAATAGGAATGTGTTTGCCATCAATGCACCCAATTACATTTGGAAACCCTGAAATAGAAAGTCATATATGTACGGATCAAGTGTGTGTGTGTGCAGGATGAATACATGTACTGTATATAAATAGTATGACTACATATTAAATATGCGTCATCGATTTTACTACAAAGGACAAACCTGCCACTCTGTGGAATTCCCCTTTAATACCACGCAGAGGTTTATGACCAGGAAGCTGTACACACGTGTGTAAGAAGTGTTTAGGTACTTACCCGGGTATGTCACATAACCTGCTTTCTGGAAAACCCCCGATTTGACTTTAAAGACAACAGTAAATAAAGACCTAAAAAATCGTCACCAGTGCCTCTGCAATTATGCCACGCTGACACAGACACCCGAATAGTGACAGAGTATGTGATTAATGTTATATTTTATTGTAGTAAAATTCAATATTTTTTTATTTACGTCTGCATTTAAAAGTGATGCTTTTAAATGTTTAGCATTGTGACAATTTAACAATTTAAACCCTTAATTTATTAATACTAAATTAACCATTTTATGCTGCAGATTTTGCAAATAATTATAAAGTGTCTATTTTGGTGAAGATTATTTTAAAAGTGTTTGGCTTTAACAACTCCTCATCACTAGGTGCCCTCAGCTTGCTTTTTTTTTTTTTTTTCGGCCTGTCAGTATCACAGATAACACATAGCAGAGCATGTGCTGTTCTATCATCATTTACAGCCATTTTTTTTTAAATTAATTAATTAATTAATTTATTTTGTTTGTTTCCCATATTATAACAGACAAGACCGAGGGAGTAAAAAAAAAAAAAAATCAACCAAAAAAGAAAAAAAAAGAAAAATAATCATAATAATAATAATTAAAAAAAAAGAATAAAAATAAATAAACAAACAAACATTTAAGGGAAAAAAAAAAGGGAAAAGAGAAAAAAAAAAGGAGGGGGGGGTGGGAGGGGGGAGAGAATACAGTCAGAATTCGCTTCCGCACCTGCCGAAGAAAAAGAGAAAAAACAACAGAAGACACAACAGCAGAGAAACCGCAGCCACAACCAACACCTGCACGACTCGCGGCAAACCATAAATCCCAAAACCTGTTGAGCCGCGCACATAATAAAATATTTTGAAATAAACATTTTGTTTTGAAGCAACAGCAAAGACAGTGTGTGTGTGAGCACCTGTTTGTACACCAGTGTGAACGTTTGTGTGCACACCTGTGTGTGTGAGCGCGCTTGTGTTCATAGGGCTCCTCCATGTAAATGTTTAATAGTGTGTGTGGGGAACCACAGTCCCGTCCCGCGAGGCATGGAGCAGAAACGGCGGAGACACGGGTCCCAGACATCCAGAGGCCCCCCAGAGCACAGGAGTCTCAGGAGAACCACCCAAGGGACAGCCCCCCCACCCCGAAAGGGGCAGCGGAGAGCCCAGAGGGGGGTCATCTAGCAGCCCCAGTGCAGACGCCCCAGGGGGCCGTGGTGACAGGACCGCAGGCTCCGCCGGTGGTCGTCCACTCCGAGGCAGTCCGGTCCCTGGGTCCAGAGAGCCCAGGGCCCCCCCATCCACCAGCCGGTGCCCAGCCAAGCCAGGAGAGCCAGATCCCGCCCAGCGACCGCCGCGAGTGAGCCAGCGCTTACCCGAGCGCCCCGCCCCGGAGCGAGAAACCAACAACCCACCAGCGGCAACGTAGACAGCCAGGCACACACATACACAAACATACATTCCCACCCTCATACATACAAACAAATATTCACACACTCACACATGTAGACACACAAAAATAGACAGTATACACACTCACACTCCCCATATACCCACTTCCCTCCGCTGTGGGGACAGAAAGACCCCCCCCCCCGGTCCCCGCAGCAGCGGAAAGGACCACCAGCCCAGACCCCGACCGAACGGCCAGCTCCTCCTCTCAGCCCCCGGCCCTGGACCGCGGATAGAGAACGGGGGTGTGGAAAAAAAGGAAGCGCTTCTCCCGCTCTAATGTAGTGTTGGTGTGTGTTGTTCTAAAGTGCTTTAAAACAAGGGAACCCTAAATGTCTACGTGCCACTTAAAATTGGGAAGTGGGCACTGGCACCAGAGGTAAGGCTGATTAAACAGCCCGCCCTCTGGACGCCATTCAGTGTGCCCACCCCCAAGGCCCTATATGTATGTGTAACATGACAGTAAGTAATGAGAGTGTCTAAGATGTGATATAAAATTGAGATGCAGGTGGTCACAAGGAGACAGGGAAGGAAAACCTCCCCTGCATCCCAGCAACACCCCTGCACCCCAAAGCCCTACCTGTATGGTGTTGTGATGGAGCGGGAAGAGGGAAGCATCGGGGATGGGGAAAAAATAATCAGAGGGGGGAAGTACCCCCCCCTTGGGACCAGCTCCCCTACTGACCCCCATAGGCACCCCCGTTGCCCAAAAAAAAACGCCCAGGGCTGGGGGCCCAGGCCCATCCAAACCAGGGCCCATGGCAGCGGCCCCACCGGCCACCGCAGAGCCCGGGGCAGCCCACCAGGCCCCACATTCAGTCGACTCCCAGACTACATAGAACAATAGACACCCAAGTTAGGCCCGTCCTCCTCCTGTAATGGACCCCCCCTGCAAAGAGGACACTTGCAGATGGTAGAAACACACCCACCAACTGAAGAGGCCCCCCAGCTCCACCGATGCGTCGAAGGTCCCCGCCCAGGGCCGGGCACCAGGGCAAGCACCAACCCACATCCCGGCAGCACACCAGCCAGGACCCAGGCCCCCCAGGCCCAGCCGGAACCCCAGCCCAGAGGTAGAGCGCCCCAGGACCCCAACCCCCCCCCCCCCCCCCCATCTCGGAGCGGTACGGCCGCCAGGCCGGCAACCTACGTCCGCCGACATGGGCCTCCCCAGCAGCGCCGCGTGCGGACGGTAGGGGGGGGGGGGGATTATAATAAATAAATTTTTAAAAAAAAACACCGCCCAGGAGTCACCCGCGCCCCCTCCAGGCCAGGACCGCAGCCCCAGCGCCGGACCCCGCAAGAAACCCTATACGCCTAGACGAACGCCTAGACGCCCCAGGCCAGCATGCCCCCCGCCGCATCAGCAACCAGGACCAAAACCGGACAGAACTGCGGCCCCCAGCCACACTAGGTAATGAAGCCGATCAAAGGAGCCCAGAGAGATTGATCTAATGTGGCAGCAGACGCCGTGTCAAGACTAATATAGTTTAACAAACGATCTCTATATTGGTTGATATTAAGATTATTTCTATTTTTCCAGTTCATGAGGACAGTCTTCTTAGCAATGCATAAGGCGGTGAAAGCCATGTGGATTGTGTTGACCTCTGTAGTGACACCCTCTAGGTCACCCAACAAGCAAACTGAAGGAGAGGCTAGAATGGAACATTTAAGACACTTTGATAAGTCTTCACAAATCTCATACCAGAATTTCTGAACAGGTGGACAGAACCATAGAGCATGTATGTAATTGTCAGGTGTGTTGTTTTGGCAGTGTGAGCAGTTGTTAGAAGCTGTAAGACCCATCCGGAACATCCGATGACCTGTGTAGTGCACTCTATGCAGAGTTTTGTATTGTATTAATTGTAAACTGGGATTTCTAATCAGTTCAAAAGGTTTTAAACATATCTGAGACCAGAAATTGTGGTCCCAGCTGACTGATAAATCTGCCTCCCATTTTGCAATAGGAATCGATACTGATTCATCTATTTTGGATAGTGTCCTGTATATTTTAGATAATAATTTGGGGGTCCTGAGGTTAAGGAATTCTGCCACTCTTGGTGGTATTTGTAATTTGATACGATCAGAATTAAATTTCTTTTTTATTATAGATTTAACTTGTTGATATTCTAAAAATCTGTTCTTGTTAATCCCATATTGATTGACCAATATATCAAAAGGAATAAAATCTGTCCCTTCGAATATATGTTCCAAGTATTTAATACCTTTACCACCCCAGTCCCTGAAGTTTATCATATTATTGTTTTGTACTATGTCAGGGTTGTTCCATATGGGAGTGCGTTTGCATGGGATTAGTGAAGACTCAGTCATTTTAAGAAACTCCCACCATGCTGTCAGAGAGGAGCTGATACTGATGCTTTTGAAGCAAACATGTCGTTTGATGTTTGAGCTAATGAATGGTAGATCTGAAATCTCTATATTATTGCATAGTGCCTGTTCTACATCTAGCCAAGGCTCATCTAAGAAGGTGTGTTTTAACCACCCTGATATGTGTTGAAGCCTGTTGGCTAAGAAATAGTGGTGAAAGTTCGGCAGATCTAGTCCTCCCTTGTCCTTGGTCTTTTGTAGTGTTTTTAAGCTAATACGCGGGGGTTTACCTTTCCAAAGGAATTTAGAGATGGAGGAGTCTAGAGATCTAAACCAGTCAGTTGACGGTTTGCTTGGGATCATTGCAAATAGGTAATTAATTCTCGGCAAAACCATCATTTTTATTGAAGCTACCCTTCCCATGAGTGATATGGGTAGAGACTTCCATCTGGTTAGATCATCTTCTATCGTCTTTGAAAGTGGGATGTGGTTTAATTTTGTTAAATCTGCGAGCCTAGGTGAGACATTAATACCTAAATACTTAATATTTCCAGATTGTAGTGGAGTGGAGGAGGAGGACTGAAAGGAGCAGTTAATCGGAAGAACAGTAGATTTTAACCAGTTTATTGAATAATCTGAGATTCTTGAGAAAGAGTTTATTAATGTAATAAAAAAACTTTATATTCTATATTCTTGCATTTAATGCCTTTAATCGCTATAGTCTGTCTAATAGCTGCTGCTAGTGGTTCAATAAAAATTGCAAAAAGTGAAGGGGAGAGGGGGCATCCCTGCCTGGTGCCCCTCTTAAGATGGAAGCTGGAGGATGTTTGGTCATTTGTCCTGACACATGCTGTTGGAGAATTATATAATATTTTTAACCAGTTTATGAAGGAGTTTCCAAAACCAAATTTGTGTAAAGTTGCAAATAAAAAATTCCAATTAACCCTATCAAAAGCCTTTTCTGCATCTAGAGACAATATTGTAATTTGAAGGTTTTTATTACATGAATAGTCTATCAGGTGCCCTCAGCTTGCTGATTAAGGACAATCTTATCATTTTGATTCATGCATATTCACATTTCATACAAACTAAAAAAAACTGCTTTGGGACAATTAAAATTGTTAAAAGCGCTATACAAATAAAATTCAATTGAATTGAACTAGAAATAAGCTGAAAGCACACTTCAAGCCACCATACAAGGCATTTTTGTCCCATTGGCAACTTCACTTTGTAAAGATCCTAGGTAGGTCATTACCAGGCCCACCTTGGGGTTAGGGGTAGCTCAGTGGTTAAGGCATTGAACTATGTTTTGGAAGGTTGCTGGTACCATCAAGTTGCCACTGTTGGGTCCTTAAGCAAGGAATTTAACTCTCAACTGCTCAGATGGATAATGAGATAAAAATGCTCTGGATAAGGGTGTCGGCCAAATGCTGTAAATAACCTCTGCCACATCTCTTAAAGGCATGTCAGGTAAGTGATTGTCTTTTTACAATATATCTAAAAACATATTTGTAACCCTGCATCCTCTCTCTGAGTGCCTCAGTTTGTGGTTTATTTAAAAAACATCTAATGAGGCCTTTCTTTCCTACAAGCTATGAGCGTTCTCACAGAAGGACTATTTTTTTCTGTAAAATTGTTTCTCTTTTTGCAATGAAGTTTATCATGTGTCTGGGCTTCCTGTCTCTTCATGCCTAAACATGTGTTTGACTTCCATTGGTCTAAAATATATTTTACCTGACAGCATTAAAGTCCTTATTCTATACGACACATAACAAATATATGCAACCTTTAACACAATATTTTGATTTGTTTAATATTTTTTATTACTTTCAAATTCCAGAGATCCAACCTACTAATCCTGCGACCAATTTACAACTGTGTATATATACTGTATATATACATATACACATACACACACCGTACGGGTATATTTATATATATACAGTATATCACAAATAGTAGTAAAATAGTAGTAAAGTATTACTATAGTAAGTAAAGTAAATTTTGTAATTTTCTATTGATTTGTATTTTTCAGTATGGTTACATCTGCAGCCATTTTTGCTTAGTTTTCTGCATATCTTGTAGATCACAAGCTGTATTCACTAGCACTATCTCTGGCTAGGACTAAAGTATTTCCAATCCCTATCGAGTTAGCTTTGAAACAGTAAACATGGAAACACTGGAGGTGACAACTTTTTATCGTTGTATCTCCGACATAAATACGGCTGTTGTAGGGCCTATTGTGTTCAGAATATAGGGAATATATATATATATATATATATATATATATATATATATATATATATATATATATATAATGTAATATATAATGCATAAATTTTTAGCCCCTTTAATCTGAAATTAAGATTTAATGTTAGGAATCTAAAACAACAACAAAAACAAGAAAAACAACAACAGCAACAACAGCAACAACAAAAAGCATTTTTATGTGGAAAGGAAAAAAATAACAATTTCCACAAGTTTCTTACAAATAAAAAATATTAAAGTTTGAATAAATCATCCATTTTTGCTGTTACACCCATAAAATCTGAGAAAGACACATGGTATTGATGTGAGGCTTTAACCATCTGTCCTTCACCCAGTCCAGGTGAAATGCCCTGCAATGCCCAGAGTCTCCTACGACAGACTCCAGGACTCCTACAACACTGGACAGGATAGAAGGTATAAAGACCGTATGAATGACTGACCAGGTTTAATCAGATTTGCTGTTAATTGTTGATTTTGAAGCTGATAAATGAACCTCTGCAGCAACCTTCTATTTTGCTTTATGTTTTCCTCAGTTTTTTCGTTAGTCCTTAGGACGTTAGGGTCGTGCATTAATCTGGATGACCGAGTTCAGCTCTTCCTGAATCTTTTTAAACACTGCAAGAGTGGGAGCAAACACTTCAAAAATGAACCTTTTACACTTGTTTATACGTATGAAACCCTCTTCATATTTAATCTCCTGTTCATTCTCGTCTTTAGGACCTAACAGGATTGCCTTCTGGAGGTCACACACAAACATGTGATAATGGACCATGGTGTCAGCGCTGGTCTTGGGCATCTTTTCATCAGCAATAAAGATGATTTGGCTTTCACATGTTTTTGGGTTCTTGTACACTCTGACATTTTCAGCAGTAAAGCACGGATACTCCCTGTGTTCTGCCATGTTTATAATTGAGATCTGGTCAAATATGTTCTTTATCTCTTCATCAGAACCATCACACTGTCTCGAAGCCCAGTCACAAAGCAGTTTGTTTATGTGATTTTTCTTCTTCAGCTTATTTTCCTTCATGCTTCCTTTTTTGTTTCTTCCTAAAACAGGTTCAGTTTTGCTCACCAGAGATTCTCCAAGCTGATCTTTCACTGCCCCAGATGGAGATGTGAGGAAGCTCGTACTGCTACCATCCGTCTGCCGAACAGTATCCTGTGTTTCCCCTGGAGCCGGCATGGCGGTGTCCTGATCTTTTACTATGATCCTAACCGTAATCTTGTCCCATACATCCCATGTCCCCTTGCTTGACATATTATCAAATGCTGAAACTGGACTGTTTTTCAGCAGCAAATCTGAAGAAGACACTGTGCCCCCATATGTGTCTCCTAGTGGAGTTTCGGTTTTTATGATTGGCTCATTTGGGCAATTTGGAGATACATTGGGAGACTGGCCTAGACGTTTAGGTTTCCCATCCATCTCATCAAAGTGTGTTTCCAGCACATCATTGTTGTCTTCAATCAGATTGCTGCAATCAGATAAGACGTCTTCATCTGCAGCTTGTTCCTCATTTAGGGTCAAACTTAGAACAGACTGGTCACTTTTATGAGATCCATGTCCACTGCTGTTTAATTCATCTGCAATCGTGTCCATGGGCTCGTCATGATCAGTGCAGATTTTAGTCTTTTCTTTTGATGATGCAAAGCTGCTCTTCTTAAAAAACATGCTTAACGTCAATTTCGGAAATTTTGTTTTAGTCATTTTATTGAGAAATTCATCAATTCCTTTATTTTTTCTGATCTCATCAATATTGTAAGCATTGAGGACTAAATTATTTTTTGATTCTTTGTCCTTTAATTCTTTTTTCAACTTCTCCAGGCCTTCTTCTCCAAGTTTTCCCTCTAAATCACTGATCAACTTTTGACTATTTTTAGCCACCCAGGTTTCCAGTTTGGCAAAGGTGGAGATCATCTTGAGATCTGTTTGATTGAGATTTAAACTGATGTTAATAAAGTATTTTTGTTTAATAAGTGAAAACTAATGAGATTAACAGAGTTTCATTTATAACATTTATAATTATAAAGGATGCTTACTTTTGTATTTTAAATAAGATATACATTCAAAATCATTTATTTTTTACATAATAGGAAAAACCTTTTAAAATAATTACACTCATTTTCATACTGAAAAAATTAAGCTTGTTTACTTACCAGGTAATTCTGTTTGGTGAGTCTCTGAATCTCTAGATCGTTTTCCTGTATTATTAAAAATGTAAATAAAATAATAACTAAACTAGATCACATGAGTGCCAAAAAAAATTTAAAATGAATTGACCCCTGGCTGTATTTAGAGTTGTTATTCAGAGGCTGAATAAACACATTGTTGGGTTGTTCATGCAAGGTCAAAATTCTGGGTTATATCGGGTACTTTAAACACATTGTTGGGTTGGGTAATGAAATGTAGTGGGTCAATTACAAATTAACACCTGGGTTTTTGCATTTTGCAAAATGTTATTGTGTCACAAAGTGTAGTTTCAAGAGTTGTTTAAGCGAGAATGTATGTGTGTACAGCTCAAAAACATCAGTCGGTTATTAACGATAGCGTCTATTTAAAAACCGCCCCAACGATTTCGGAGATTTGAGCTCCAGGTAATACAGGTGACCTGGACTCATGTAGCCGCCCAACACTGCCTCACCTCGGAAAGACCTTCTGAAACCTACGGCTGGCTGTGAGTCTCTGCGGTGGTTAAAATAGAGGATTTATTTCACTTTATATTTTTCTAAAAGTCAATTTTTGGTATAATACGGTTATGGTATAATATATCGCGGCTGTGTGATGCATCCTGTACTCTGCTTTGCATTTATACTATATCCGGTGTCCTCATACCCTCTAGTGGAAATTTCCAGTCAAGTCAAGACTGTTCTGAGAATTGAGACATGGCATGACAAACTTTCTGGATTCTTCACTTCTGAAACGAGGGTCACGCCACTTAAAGCTGGGAGTATTTTATGGTATGTTAATATGAATTTTTACCTAAATTTTAAATGTTGTAGTTGTGGTAGGAGCAGCTCATTTCCATGTTTATTCACTTTTCCACCCTCGCACTTTGATATGGGGCTGTGGAGAGTTTTTATATTCTGTGCCAGTGCGTTTGTAGCATACACAAATAAAATAAAAAAACTAAATTTACTAAAAGTAATCTTTAATGTAATTTTAGGTAAATTACTAGTAATCTTTACTAAAGCTATGTGTGGAAAGTCTGTTGGCATATTTTATATTATTTTATAGTTGTCAGAAGAAGCAGTTGGGGAATGTTTAATGACAGTCTTAATATGTCTTTTGATTCAGGATAATACTGGGGGGAAAAAAACAAAATGATTTTGTACCCTTGTATGTCTTTTTTGTTTTTTTTAGTTTAAAGGAGTTCAGTTAGGCACTGTATGCACTGAAGATTTTGGTTATATTTTAATATTTAGTTTAGGGGTTAGTTATAAGGATTGTTTGTTAACCGGTACATGATCGCAGAGCACCTGCAGCACAAATTTTCTAAAACGTTGTAGGGATTTTTTTAAATAAATGCCATGTTTAATAACCGATTGATGTTTTGAGCTCTACACACACATACATTCTCACCTAAATAACTCTTAAAACTACATTTTGTGACACAATAACAGTAATATCTTGAACATTTTGCAGGCTGCCTTTTGAGAAACCAGAGAATAAAGAATAAACCAGTTGTTGGGTCAAAATAACCCGACAATAATTAGTAAATGACCCACTACGTCTTATTTGACCCAAAATAAACAACCCATTCGCTAGGACTAATCATGCTTACTTGGTGGCGCTTCAGCTTCATTGTCGCTCTTTTCTGTGTGAAATAAATACATAACTGTGACAAACTTGTGTCAAAAAAAAATAATTACTACAATTTACTACATATTTACATAAGTAACCCATGGTATAAAAAACAAACAAAAACAGCAGAACAATTCAACTGAAGAGGCTTACCCAGTTCTTCAAGCATATCGGGCTCGTTCTTCTTCAACCATTCGTACACACAGTCAAAGTGCGGTTTGCTATTGATATTCAGGTAAATTTCACGCATTTGCTCTTGGCTGAACTTTTGTTCTTTAATTTTACCATACAGTTCATTAGATATTACTTCTGTTTCATGCAGCTTATCAGCCAAACCCATTGGATCTCTCGTTTTCTGTATAATTGCACTCTTGTGCGTCTTCAGAAATTGTTCACTGACATCAGTCATGATGTCTGTTGAAGAAAAAAACAACAGTATTAGAGTGTGACTGAGTCACTGCAAGTCAGGAACAAATTAACATGTTAAAATGACATTCTGTTCTCAACCTACAAGTTACATTATCATTGTTATTATTCATCATGTCACTACTTTTATTTAATGTCTTTTATTCTACCAATTATTATTATTATTATTATTATTATTATTATTATTATTAGTCTTCATGTTAAAAAATTGCAACCAATAAATATTATGTAATGTTATATAATTAACTCAGTAATTAACAGTAATTAAGTAAGTATTTTCTACACTTGTTTTCAACACATGTTCTTTTCTCATTTATACATCAATACAGGAAAAAAAAATCCATCCACCTATCTTTATCAAACATTTTTTTTCTTTTTATAAAAAACACAAGAAGCTTATCTTTTTTGCCTTTCAGTGTAGTGTTCATGTTTCTCCCTAATACAGTTCCTTACTTTCCCTTATCTTTAATGGACTTTATCTACTCCATAAAGTCCAGAGTACTTTCTCTTTCTTGTATTAACACTCAGTTTTATGAAATGCCCAAAGGGGCACATTTGATCACAAACCATTTGTTTTAAGCATCATATGGTTGTAAATAAGGCTTAGTTTAATGCTGTGTGCACACTGTGTTTATCTACATGCGCTATTGTGTAAGAAAACGAGAGCACACTGCAAACTAAAGGCAAGCATGATACCCAGTTTGACCCATTTGGATTTTCATACAGAAACTTTGAACTTTGTGTAAATAAAAAAATAAATAAAAAGAAGTACAATGGTTTTTTTTTTTGATTCTCACTAATCTACACTAATACACGTCAGTTTTTAACGATGTGGTTAAGATAAAAGTTAAATTTATCTTCACCTGGTGATCTTTATGTTCACTTTCTGTTGGAAATATTAAGGTTCTTCATCCTACACGCCGTCTAACAAATACATTACATCATTTGGAATAACAGACATACTGTATGTGTATGTGTACTATGTACTATTGTTAACTATTGTGTTCTATCTACAGATAGTTATTTTAAAAATAATTGTACACACAATCCCCCCTTTCACTCGAGATATTCATTCATTCTCTCTCTCTCTTTAATCCAAAATACTTTAGAGATTTTTGAACCAGATTTAAACCTTCCTGCTTTAAATCTGTTTTTCAGGTAATGGAAAAACACAAACACACCCCACATGCCCTCATAAATAAATATCAGCTGCCTGTTGTGCATCGTTTCTCCTGTATATTAGTCAGATTAGTGAAAATGTAGGTTTACACTCACCTGTAAATGAGTGTGAGAGTCACTGAACACAGTTAGGGTTTAGTGTTTGTGCTGAAATCTGGGCTGAACTACAGTATGAGCTACATGCAGAAATAATAAACCGGACAGCTGGAAAACCCAGACAGCGTCTACAGAAATGGCGCCAAAACCTCGACAGCAAATCAGATACATGCTTTCTGAAAAAAAAGCAACAAACTAACATGGTTGGTTAAATTTTGAGACATGCTCCTTTTACGCCTCTCTCTCCACACACACACACACACACACACCACAGATTAGGAAACATACTATCTATGGCGTTTGTATTCCCGCCACAATTCTGAGCGCGGGGTTTGACATTTTGAGAGCAGACAAAGCACTCTATGCGCGTGCAGTGTCTCCACTGCGCGCGCAACAGCTCGATTCTGCGCGTGCAGCGTCTCCACTGCGCGCTCAACATTTATTTTCTGTGCGCAGAAAACAGTTCACAGAGAGTACAGTCCTCCTCTCCCAAATCAAGCGTGTGGTGTCTCCCTTATGAAGGTCAACAGACTTCTCCCTTACCCAGTTGTGCATTCTCTTTTCTTTCCTGTGCTTACAGATGACTAAAGGATGGCCTCGTGTCGCCTCATTTGTACTGAGGTTAACTCGAGAAGTAAAGGATAATAGGTTGAAGGTTGCACATTGCTATACTGTACAAGATTTAATAATTAAATATGAGTGAGATTAATAATGAGTTTCATTAAACAAATATGTTGCCACAACCTAATCTATATGTCCACTTCAAAGGGACTTTTTTAACAATTGTTATTATATATCTGTGTGCCTAACTAATGTCAAACAATAATTAAAAGAGATGGCAGTTAAAAGGTAGCAGCAATAAACGTGTTACACGTCTTGTGATAACTGTACGTGTGCACACATGTGACTGTCATAGATACACATCTGCTACTTTCACATACGGCACTACAGCTCTGATTATATTTCAAAGAATATATGAACAGAAACAGAAAAGGATCATGCATTCAGAAGACACGCAAAACACGATCTACTAAACCAGAAATAAATAAATGAATAAATAAATAAATAGAAACAGAACCCAAGGGTAAAATGGTAATTCTCTCATCACATCAAATAACAATAGAATAATTCAAATGTACAGCAATCACACTTACCGTCAGTGCTGATGAAAACAGTCAGATGGAGACTAAAGTTCACACCACCACAAGACTTTCTCATTCCGAGTCATAGCCCCACTAATGTGGCTTTTATACCGTTCTCTCTCTCTGGTTAAGGCACACATGAACTAATCTAAACATGAATGAAAATGATTTTAAATGGCTAAATGATTTATATTCACTATTAGGATTCAGGATTCAGGATTCAGGAAATTCAGCATAGTATGGTGGGTGGTGTTTCTGTCTCTCAGCTCCTCCATGTGTGTGGTGTTTGCCATGTCTTCTCCATGTCTGTGTCAGTTTCTTTCAGGTTTCCACCATCTCCCATCACATGCTAGAAGGTGAGTGGGCTAAGAGATGTTACCCCTAGATGTGAAAGAGTGAATGAATTTGTGTGTGAATGAGGATGTAGATGGTGTGTATCATGTAATGGAGTTGTTTAAGATGAAGCCCTTACTGAAGTCTTATTTAGTAGGGCGGCCCATTCTATTGTTATTGTTATTTTTGAAGCATAAAAACTATATGAGATTAATGTGGGTCATCTTAGTGAACCTACTGAGTCAAAAAGCAGTGAAAAGCTCTGTGTCATTGTGCCTCTACTTCACAATCTCTCCAGAAATTGTACCTGGTTAGTATTATTATTTGCAGTACTTGTAGTAGTATCAATGGTTAAGGCATTGGACTACAGTTTGGAAGGTCATAGATTCAAATCCCATAACCATCAAGTTGTCCCTGTTGGGCCCTTGATCAAGACCCTCAACTGCTCAGATGTACAGTATAATAGCATAAAATGTAAGTCACTCTAGATAAGGGTGTCTGCCAAATGCCTAAATATAATTTCATGTTAAAAAGAAATCACAAAAATTCATAGCAAGTAGCATTTTTAAAAATATTTTTTATTACAATTATCACAATCCAATTATCAGAAAAGTTGTACAGTATTCTAATGAACAGTTGTTATATACCAATCAGCCATAGCATTACAGAGTATTGTAACATTATGCCCAGTATTGGGTAGGTTCCCCTTGTGCCTCCAGGGCGACTCTGACCCGTTAGCAGGGTCACTGGGGGTGTGGTGTCGGGCAACAGGATGTTACCAACGGGTCTTGTGGTTCACAGAATCTTGTGGGTATCCATTGGGGCTCAATCAGATTGGGATCTAAAACATTTGGAGGCCGGGTTGGTGACCTTCAGCTGTTGGACCCTGTGTGTGGTGGGCTGTTGTGCAATGAGTATTCTATTGACCTCCTTTTATAGCCGACATTGAATTTTTCAATGAATTATGCTGCATATATATTCCAAAGACGGATGTAGAACCAGTACAAAAGTATAAATGTTCAACAGTTGAGTCTGACTATTAGTAAAACATTACAGTTTGTTATAATTTTTTTCTGGGTATGCATAAAAATACCGCGGCTATACCAGCAGTAAGATAACCAAGAAATAGAAATTACATAAAACAGAAATGATCTTGGAATGGAAAAATAGAATATAATCCCACAAAGCGTTTGGGGAGTTTTAAAACTTTTGACTACACTCAGATAAAGAGCACAAATGTTTTTCTTTCTGAATTGTTTTGTACACTACAAGAGCAGGAGCGAACGCTTGGAATATAAAGTTTTTACACTTTGTTATGGGCACTAATGATTCATCATATTTCACTTCGTTGGTTTCCTCAGGACATAGGATTACTGCTTTCTTAATGTCGCACACAAACATTTGATAGTGGACCATGGTCATAGTGTTGGGGGAGGTACTGTTATCAGTGGTAAAGAGAATTTTGCTTTCAGGAGTTAAGTACTTATACACCATGACATTTTCAGCAGTGAAGCATGGATATTCATTGTGTTCTGCCATGTTTATGATGGAAATCTTGTCGAGTATGTTTTCTATTTTTTCATGGTCATTGCATTGGCTCTTTGCCCAGTTATAAATCAGTCCATCCCTTTCTTTTCTCTTCTGTTCCCTCTGTTGTTTTAAATTTCCCCTTTTTCCCATAGCATCATTCTGAGCTTTCAAATCATTGTTTCGAGCTTGCAAGGCTTTGTCCCTATTTTCTGCCCAGATCTCTGTATCAATTCTTTGTGTATTCTCCAGTGCTGGACCTGGATTGTTCTGCTGCAGGGGCTTTGAAGAACGAGGCTCAGGGTTTACCAGCGTAACAGCTGGTTTACTTGGCTGCATGTTCACGTTCTCACACCTGTCCGGTAGTGGCATTTTGGAGTTGATGATTGACTCAGTTTGGGGCAGACATGCAGTAAACATTGGAACATTTGATCTTAAAGGCTTCTCATCCATCTTATCAATCAGCATTTCCTTCTTGTCTATACTTCCACTTTCATCTACTACTGGTGTAAATTTGTGGGTAAATTGGTAATTTTGACACAGATATATATCTCCATGGCTTGAGATGTTAGCAACATTTGATCTTTGAGGTTCCTTCTCTATATCGTTTATCTCATCAATGTGTGCATCCTTCATGTTCCTGCTTCCCAGTGTACTTTCTAGTGGTGGATGTTTTTTGGAGAATGTCTCATTTTTGTCCAAAGATACATCTTCATGCCTTGGGACATTTGGAAAACATACACTTTGTGGTTTCTCATTTATATCTTGCACATCCATGCTTTCAAACTCGTTTTCTAATTGTGCCTCCTTACTGGTGATTTGCTCATTTTCATACAGCAACCCATCCTCCTTCCTTGGAACGCTTGATGTTTTAGGTTTTTCATCTATCTCATCAATGTGTGTTTCTTTCATGACTGTGCTTCCAAGTTTATCTTCTAGTGGTGATTTGCTTTTGGCAGGTGACTCATTGCGGTGCATTGCCACATCGTCATGCATTGAAACATTAGATCTTTGGGACTGCACATCAATGTCTTTGCTTGTAGGTCTGTTTTCTACTGGTGTTTCTGTTCTGATAATTGGCTCTGAAGTGCTGTATGTTGGTACATAAGGGACATTTGATTTTTGTGGTTTGTCACTCATCTGCCCAATGTCTGCATCCTGCATATCTGTGCTTTCAAGTCCATCTTCTAAAGTTGCTTCCTTAATGGTGATTTGCTCATTGTCATTCAGCATTACGTATTCTCTCATTGGGACATTCAATCTTGTATTTGCCTCCTGTGTTTCTTGTTTTTCTTTTTTTATTATTTGCTCATTTCTTTGCACAGATATATATTCGTGTTTCCAAACATTTGAAACATTTGATTTTTGTGGTTCATCATCCATCTTCTCAGTGTGTGTATTCTGCATGTTCCTGCTTACCTGTATATTTTCTAGTGGTCTTTCTTTTTTGGTTAATTTCACATTTTTGTCTAAAGATACATCTTCATGGCTTGGGAAATTCGAAAAACATACTCCTTGTGGTTTTTCATCTATATCTTGCACATCCATGCTTTCAAGCTTATCTTTTAATAGTGCTTCCTTACTTGTGATTTTATCATTTCCATATAGCAATTCATCTTCCCTCCTTGGGACACTTGATGTTTTAGGTTCATTACGTGTCTCAACAATGTGTGTATCTTTCATGACGTTGATTCCAAGTTTATCTTCTAGTGGTGTTTTGTTTTTGGTGGATGACTTATTGTGGTGCATTGCCACATCTTCATGCACGGAAATATTAGATCTTTGAGACTGCACATCCATCTCATCCATGTGCATTTCCTCCATGTCTGTGGTTGTATATGGTGGTTGAATATCGGATTTGTTTATTTTTTCTACTGATGTTTTTATTTTGGTGATTGGCTCATTTTGGCACATATATATACTTCTATCTGGTATAACATGAGGCACATCTGTTCTTTGAGGTTCATTATTCATCTCCTCAATATCTGCATCCTGCGTATCTGTGTTTTTCTGTCCATCTTCTAATGGTGTTTTTTTACTGGTGATTTGCTCATTTTGATCAAATACATCTTCATTCTTTGCCACAATTGAATTTTTAGATTCATCATTTGTCTCATCAATGCGTGTATCCTGCAAGTTTATACTTTCAACCCTGTCTTGTTGTTGTATTTCACTTCTGATGATTTGTTCATTTTTGTGCGAAGATATATATTCCTGCTTCCAAACATTTTGAAAATCAGATTTTTGTGGTTGATCCATCTTCTCAATATGTGCGTTCTGCATGATGTTGCTTTCCAGTGTATTTTCTAGAGGTGTTTCTTTTTTGGTCAATTTCACATTTTTGTCGAAAGATTCATCTTCATGCCTTGGGACATTTGGAAAACATACTCCTTGTGGTTTCTCATTTATATAACCAATGCTTAATGGTGCTTCTTTACTGTTGATTTGCTTATTTTGGTAGAGCAATTCATTTTCATCCCATGGGACACTTGATCCTTCAGGTTTATCATCTGCCTCATAAGGGTTCTTATCCGGTATGACTGCGCTTCCAAGGTTATCTTCTAGGGGTGTTTCTATTTTAGTGGTTGACTCATTTTGCCACAGATACATACCTTTATGTGGTGGAACATCAGGGGCATTTGATATTTGAGGTTTATCATTAATCTCTTTAATATCTGCATCTTTTATATCTGTGCTTCCAAGTCCATCTTCTAATGGTGTTTCTTTACAGGTGTTTTTCTCATTTTGGTGCATCAATACATTTTGATTTAATGGGGTATTTGATTTCTTAGATTCCTCATCTATTTCTTGCATAAATATGTTTCCAATTTTATCTTTTAGTGGTGTTTCTTTTTTGCCATTTTTGCAGAAATTTGATTTTTGGAGTTCCTCATTTCTATTAATGTACATATTCATGTTTATGCCTCCATATCCATCTTCAATTGGTGCTCCTTTTTTTGTGATTTCCTTCATGTTTGTGATTCCACATCTGTCATCGATTGGTGTTTGGTTTTTGGTGATTTGTTTATTTTGGTGCATTGTCGTTTCTTCATGCACTGAAACATTTGATCTTTGACATTGTTCTTTATCAGTATATGTATCCTGCATGTCCACAGCCACATAATCATGGCTGCTTAAATCTACATAATCACCGCAGCTTTGATTTTTATTTTCTGATGAAACAGAACAATGTTTCTTAAAAAACATGCCATATGTCAGTTTAGGAACTGCTGTGGCCTTTGTTGTATTGAGATATTTTTCAAGCTCCCTATTTCTCCTGATCTCATCAATATTGTGAACACTGAAGCTTAAAACAGCTTTTGGTTCTTTGTCCTTTAATCTCTTTTTCAAATCTGCCATGCCATTTTTGTCAAGTTTTCTCTCCAGGTCACTGATGAGCTTTTGGCTGATTTCTGGTGTAGACACCCATTTTTCCAGTTTGGCGAATGTGCATACCATCTTTAGATCTGCTTCATATTCAGACAAAGCTAATGTTAATAAAGTCATTTTGATTTATTGTGTAAAATAGATAATTTATATAAATAAATAGTTATATAAATAATTATTTATTTAACAACCAATTTAGATTGTAAATACTTTATTTTGCCCTTGTTTTACAACAATTTAATTTACTAAGAACCCTGTGGTAGATCCAGGCATACCAATGCATACTGTACATTACTGCCCTGTTAGCTTGCTAATATATCTTTGTTTTAGATCATTACCATTATTCCTAACTTCTACCCAAGAACGCAATGTGAGTACATTTAGATGTAGATTTTTAACATAACAGAGACTTTATATGGCTTCATATGCTAACTTTGATTCATATAAGGCAATTTTAGTCATGAGGCTTAAACAATCCTTGTAGAATGATAAACTTCCTTAGAATTGTGCTAGCTGCAGCAACAAAAAACGTGCCACAGCATATTGTTTTTTTTTTAACCAGAAATCCAGCTTTTTAACTTACCTGGAAATCCTGTAGTATCTGTTTCATCCTCATTTTCAAGTTTGATTCGTTTTTCTGTAAGTTTACAAAGTGCAAATAAAAAATATATATATAAAAAAAACATGAAACATCTACATGAAACATCTAAACAACATGAGACACAATGGGTTGTTGTCAAAATTTAGTAGCGTGCACTGTGATTTCTTAATAAAATTGTGACATCAGTATTGAGACCTGAGATGTAACTACAGACTTTAATATTTTTACAGAAGTAATATTTAGAAGTTATTGTTAGGGGCAAAGGTTGACTGAAATGTGCTATGGTGGCAAAAAAAAAAGCCATTTGCAATTTTCTAGTTTTTTTTTGGCATAAATTGGTGAATGTGATCTGTCACAAATAAAAAACAAACAAACAAACAAAAAATATTTCTAGGCTAAAAAACACAATCAATCGCAATTTGTTTTATATTCATTGAACACACCCTGCAAACATACAAAGTAATGATGGAAAAATATGTGAAACATTTTTTAAATACTTGATTGAAACACCTTTGGCAGCAAAAACCTCAAGCTAGCACTTCTTGTAACTGGATTAGACCTGCACAATGTTTAGGAAGAGATTTGGTCTATTCTTTATTACAGAACTGCCTGTTGGGTTGAGGTCTTACTGGGCTGCTTTTGTGTCTTTAAAGGCATTGTATAGGGTCATTTTCTCAGTAGTGTTATGGAGTATCAAAGTCATCTTTACCAAACTAAGATCTCTAATTTGATGCTTTGTGTGAATAGCATCCTGACACTGTTTGAGCCTTTTATAAGTTGAATTAGCTTTAAAACACACCTCATTCTCAGGTCATTGACTGGACTCTATTTTTGCTAATACCTGACTCCAGCTGGTGTTTGGTGGAATCAGAAGCCTAGCATTTTACTTGGACACAACACAAACAGAGGGTTTTAGAAACTTTTAAGAGTTTAGATTCAATAGGGATTGCAATAAGTATTGTTTGGCAAGTAGGCTGCAATAGCGAACCAGCCCAGACTGATTCGATGTAGGCTGGATTTATAAGACCTTGGGAAGTTTCAGGCAGATTGCCACCAGGTGAGTACCTTGGAGATCGGAAATGGTCTGAAAAAAATGAGGGCACAATCTTGGTGAGGGCCGGGCCTGTGCAATCATTGATGTACAATGGATAGCCTGTGTGAAAAACCAGGATGGCAGAAAACTTTCAAGTTATAACAACAGGACAGGACTTAGGAACAAACAGTGTCATGTAAAAATAGATTGTTGATGTACACTGCTGTGGAATGAGAAGATCCTTTATGGCTTTGGAAACTCAAGCTATCATCTAGGTACACAAACACAGTGATTCAGCACATCTCTTGAAATGTTATTTAAGTTCAGCCCGACTGCCATCACCAAATAGTCTTAGTGGCAAGTTAGTACTGTATGTTGAAGGCCGTCTACTCATCTCCTTTGCAGATACGCAGTAGATGATAGGCACAGCTTGGAGAAGATGATAACACCTTTGAGCCTGACATTAGTTTTAATGGGGAGCGGTTCTTACCAGCAATGGCATTGAGGCCCAAATAAGTCAATACATGGGCAGAGAGACTTGTCCTTCTTCTTGACAAAGAAAAATCCTACCCCGGCTGAGGAAGAAGTACAGGTCAGATCTCCAACTAGTGATTCCTTAATGTATTTCTCTTTGATGATTCTTTCTGGTGCAGAAAAGTGTTAAAGTCGCACAGGAGGAGGTATAGTTGCTGGGAGGTGATCTATTGTGCAGTCATACAGTCTGTGGGGTGTAAGAGTTGGACTTTTAAAAATGTGAATTAAATCATTAGAACAGGATAGGACAGAATTAAAATCAGAGTGTGAGTTTACAGAACTCTGGGTGGTGGCAAAGGTAGGAGAGGTCTAACAAGTTGCCGCCCAAGCAAGAACTTTTCCACTAAGCCAAACCAGGTGAGGGTTGTGTCGAGCTGGTTCTAAGGATGATGGGATGGAGGAAAATGGAGCCATTCTCAATGTGTTTCTCCAATGGCAGTAAGGTCTTATAAGTATAAGTGAAGTATATGGCCATCCAATGAACAGACCATAATTGTGGAGGAGAGTGAACTCAAATATGAACTCAGAATCAGCTCCTGATTGATAGATTGCTGAAGATTCTGTAATCTTGAAACCTCTGCTTTTGCTATTTAACATTCATGCATATCATCTTGCCAGGGCTAGTAGAAGCCATCCTATCACCCAAATCACCTGACACTGTCACATAGTCCTTATCTGTGTTAGCCCAGAGCTATAACCTGTTAGTCATGTTAGCCCGGTGCTATATCTTCTTTGTCATGTTAGCCCAGAGATGTTTTCTGTTGAGCGAAACATGCTTTCTGTTAATTCAAAGATGTTTCCTGACAGCCCTGTCTTCTTTTACGTAAGCCCTGTCTTTTAACTAATGACCTAAGAATCCAGAATTAAGCCGTACAGACCCAGAATCAGACCCTATTTCCTGCCATGCCCTACTGCATACCATGGTGTGAGTACCTCCTGTTGCAGCACCCTAACCACAGCCCCCATGCCAAGCCTCCACCCAGTCCTGTATTAGAGCCTTATTGTTAGAGGAACCAACCATAACCATGGGTGTAACATATGAGCAGGGGAGTGCACTGGATTAACAAAACATTTAAATGATCTTTAGTTATTTCTACCACAAAACAGTCAGGAATCCTCTGAAGTATCACCTGCACATTCGATTTCAATATTCTAAATTAAGAGTTCAGAAAATCAAGTTTAACTGCTTAAGTCAAACCATTTTGTGAACAAAATCATTTTTTTTGTATAGATACACTATTTTTTGCCAAAAGTATTGGCTCACCTGCCTTCCTATGCATATGAACTTGAGTACCATCTAATTTTTAACCCATAGGGTTTAATATGATGTTGGCCCTTTGCAGTTATAACAGTCTTAACTCTTGTGTGAAGGCTCTTAACAAGGTTCAGGAGTGTGTTTATGGGGATTTTTGAGCATTCTTCCAGAAGCACATTTGTGAGGTCAGACAAGGATGTTAGATGAGTATGCCTGTCTTGCAGTCTCCTCCAAAATTTCCATGAACACTCTCCCAAACCTTGTGGAAAGCCTTCTCAGAAGAGTTGAAGCTGTTATACAGTAGCTACCAAGGGCTAACATCATACTAAACCCTATGGTTGAAGAATGGATGTTACGCAAGTTCATATGCAGGTAAAGGCAGGAGAGCAAATACTTATGGCAACATAGTGTTTGTATGTAAGTATTGGACCAATATATTAGTGTGCCTGTAAATACTAGCCGTTAATAAAAAAAAAATATTACAGTAACTTACTCTGTGGTGGTTCAGTCTCGCTTTCGCTCTTTTCTGTGTGAAGCAAATACAAAACTGTCAAAACCTTTAAACTAAGTGGAATGTATATCACTACAATAAGTAAAATGCATGTTACTGAAACATTCTATGTGTATTTATGAGCAGTTGTGTAATAGTGAAGAAAGTTTAAAAGACTACTGAAGCAGCTTACTCAGTTCTTTAAACACATCTGACTCGTTCTCCTTCAACCAATCGTTCATGCAGTCAAACCCCTCGCCTTTGAGAAAGGCATAAATTTCACGAGTTTGCCCTTGTGTAGTTTCCTTGACTTTGATTTTCGCGTACATTTCACCGTTAATATGTTTATTGGATAACAGAGTATCAGCCAATTGGATTGGATTTCTTATGCTTTGTACAATCTTTCCCCTTTGTCTCTTCAGAAGCATTTCATTTTCGCCCATGTTGACTGTTAAAGAAGAAAAAAAGAGTTTATAAAATTATAACCACATCACTGCATAGAACCATGGAAAACAAAACAAAACGGAAGAACAACCCTGAAACTAAACTGAGTATACATTTCCAAATGGGATCCAATGCTTAGCCTGAAACCACATTTAGACTTTATTCACTGAGTTATTATTTTTTTATTAAAGTTGCTAACATAATAATAATAATAATAATAATAATAATAATAATAATTATTATTAATATTATTATTATTATTATTATTATTATTATTATTAATAATAATAATATTATTATTATTATTATTACAACATACAGAGAAAAGAAATAAAAATAGGGCACTTGCAATAAAATAAATACTATTAGGGGTGTAATGATGCATAAGTGTTAACATTTTAACCAGAAACACAGCTCAAAATTTGGGTAAAATTGCAAGCTTATTCTCAACATATTTGGAATCTTTGCCACAAATGTGGAGCACATTTTGTTTCTGCACATTACTGCCTGGAATTTACATCATGAGACACCAAAAGGATCAAACAGAGAGACAAAACAAGCTAAGTTTTATTTTAAAGCTACAGTATGAACAAAAGACGCGGGCGAAACGGCGTAGGTTAACAAATTATGGTCCGAAAGGAGTTTTCATTTTCTGCAATGGAAAAATACTCTAACTACTTAACACAGTAACACTGTAATGTAACTGATTACTTTTTTAATGACAGTATTGTCATAAGAAATTGCAGAAAATTACAATAAAAAATTGTAATGTAATTAGTTACTTTAAAAAGTAATGTCGCCAACATTGATGAAAATGTAGGTTTATACATACCTGTAAATGAGTAGTAGGTCTGCTACACACAGTCAGGGTTCAGATCGTGTGCTCTCGCTTGAGCTGAACTTTAAACGATACCGTATGTCGAAACAACAAATTACTTTCTGTCAAAAGAGAGAGGCGGCTCAAGAGATATCAACCACAGAAATAACGGCTAACATTTTCAGACCACACCTTTGGTAAACATCCAACAGCAACAGAAACACAAGAAAACTAAGAACACAAGATTTAGAGTAGAGGCAAAAAAAAAAAAAAAAAAAAAACCCTGAAATTTCTTGTTTTGTAAAATAATGCCAGCCCTGATATTAGGAATAATTTTGCATTTTATGCTATTACTTTATATTGTTATTTATTTTAAGTATGAAGTCCATTATTCTTGGCATAGAGAAACAGCTGTAGTACTCTGGTGTCATTAACACAATACATTGATTGCTTTCTGAAAACCATGTACAGTTTTTTTTTGTTGTTCATTTATTTTCTTTACTTTGTACTTTGTTAAACATGTTTATTTTATGACTTTTTTTTTTATTAAGGATGTTTTAAAAGTTTAAGTGGTTTTTATCAGACAAAGTAGCTCCAGTCCACACCTCCACAATCATTTTCTTAACAAGACTCTAGGTAACACCTGACTCCATTTTTGAGGTCATTAACTCAAGAAGTCGCACCATTAGAGGTTTTTATGATTGTTCTCAATAAAGACATAAAATATAATTTTTTTTGTTATTATTTTAGGCACATTATATTTGTCAATACTCTTGAATAAGATGAACATCAGATGACATTTTCTGACAAATGAATGCAGAAAATAATGAAATTCTAAAAGATTCATATACTTTTTCCTGACATATTGGTATTATAACGCATTATTAAACTTTGGTAGTATAGTGTTGAACCTTCATCTTCAAGGAAGAAAAGTGGTCAGAAAAAATATTAAATGATTGTGATAACTTCATAAACAGAGATAATTCAATTCAATTCAATTTTATTTATATAGCGCTTTTAACAATGGTCATTGTCCCAAAGCAGCTTCACAAAAAAAAAAAAAATTAAAGATTTTTTTTTTTTATAGAAAAGAAAAGAAAATATTTGGAAGTGTGTATGTGTGAGAAAAATGTGTCTAGATAATAATGAAATGAATGAATGATGAATGAAATGTCTCTGATGAGCAAGCCAAGGGTGACGGCGACAGTGGCAAGGAAAAACTCCCTGAGATGGCAATAGGAAGAAACCTTGAGAGGAACCAGACTCAACAGGGAACCCATCCTCATCTGGGTGATAACAGATAGAAATAACATCAAGTGTGTTGTGCAGGTGAAAGTTCAATATATCAGAAGTTGTGTAAATTCAGTTCAGCAGTAGGTGCAGAGGGCAGATGGGGTCAGATCACTGGAAGCACAGGAGCAGGATGTGTAGCTCCAGCCATCATAAAGCAGAATCTAGCTGGAGCAGGTCCTTCTCAAGATGCCTTAGAAACCTCGCAGGGTTGGCCTTTGTCTACTGAAGCTTGCACAATCTCCAGATGTCTCAGGATGGGTAGAAAAATACAGAAAAGATGGAGAGAATTAGCGTAGTTGCCATTCAGGATAGGTGTACTGGAGTATGAGGTTATGGGATGAGTTACGCGTATGCCAGATTAAAGAGATGCGTCTTGAGCCTACTTTTGAATTGGGAAACCGTGTCTGCTCCCCGAACAGTGTCTGGAAGGCTATTCCAAAGCTTTGGAGCCAAATATGAAAATGCCCTGCCCCCTTTTGTAGATTTTAAAATTCTGGGAATTAACAGAAGTCCGGAGTTTTGTGATCTTAAGGAGCGTGGTGGATTATAGCGTATCAAAAGACTGGTTAGGTATGAGGGAGCTAAACCATTTAAAGCCTTGTATGTAAGTAATACTATTTTGTAATTAATTCTAAATCGAACAGGTAGCCAGTGCAGGGATGATAATATAGGTGTTATATGATCATATTTTCTGGATCTAGTGAGAACCCTGGCGGCTGCATTTTGGACTAACTGTAGCTTGTTTATTGAGGATGCAGGACAACCACCTAGTAATGCATTACAATAGTCCAGTCTGGAGGTCATGAATGCATGAACTAGTTTTTCTGCATCAGATACGGATAGGATACTGCTAAGTTTGGCAATATTTCTAAGATGGAAAAAGGCTGTTTTTGTGATATTGGAAATATGATTTTCAAAAGACAAGTTACTGTCTAATATCACGCCCAGGTCTTTTACTGTTGAGCTAGTAGTAACAGTACATCCTTCTAAACGCAGGCTGAATTGTGAAAGCTGTTGTGTGCTGGTTTTTGGGCCGATGAGCAATATCTCTGTCTTATCTGAATTTAGTAAAAGAAAGTTATTGGTCATCCAATCTTTTATGTCCTGGACACACTCTGTTAATCTAGACAACTTGGGTATTTCATCTGGTTTTGTTGAGATGTATAATTGGGTATCATCAGCATAACAATGGAAACTAATCCCATGCCTTCTGATGATGTTTCCCAGGGGAAGCATGTAAATTGAGAACAGGAGAGGTCCTAAAACTGACCCTTGTGGGACCCCATATTTCACTGGCATTACATCAGACGGTACTCCATTTAGATCTACAAAATGGTATCGATCAGACAGGTATGATCTAAACCATTTTAATGCCTGCCCCTGAATACCTATATGATTCTGTAGGCGGTCTATGAGAATATTATGATCTATGGTGTCGAATGCAGCACTTAGATCAAGTAAGACTAGTATTGAGATGCAGCCTTGGTCTGAAGCTAAAAACAAGTCGTTTGCAATCTTAACTAGTGCAGTTTCTGTACTATGATGGGGCCTGAAACCTGACTGAAATTCTTCTAGGATGTTGTTTTCCTGCAAGAATGTGCATATTTGAGCTGATACTACTTTTTCTAATATTTTTGATATGAACGGAAGGTTTGAAATCGGTCTATAATTTGTTATTTCATTCGCGTCCAAATTAGATTTTTTAAGAAGCGGCTTAATAACTGCCAGCTTCAAAGGTTTAGGGACGTGACCTAGATATAATGAAGAATTAATAATGTTTAGTAGTGGCTCTCCAACTGTAAGCATCACTTCTTTTAAAAATCTGGTTGGTATTGGGTCTAACAGGCACGTTGTTGATTTAGCTGAGGTGATAAGTTTATACAGCTCTTCCTGTCCTATACCTGTAAAGCACTGAAAATCTAAATGTGAAGCTCTAGGCTGAACTAGATCATGAGATGCTATTAGAGGTTGAACCTCTGTTATTTTCTTCCTTATGCTATCGATTTTTTCATTAAAGAAGTCCATAAAATCTTCACTACTAAAATGTTGTGGAGTACTCTCTGCAGGCATCTTAGGTTTTGTTAGGCAGGCTACTGTACTAAATAAGAACCTGGGATTGTTTTGGTTTCTTGCTATCAGTTGGGTAAGATGCTCGGTCCTAGCGGTTTTTAGAGCCTGTCTATAGCTGCACATACTGTCTTTAAACGCAATTCGAAAAACTTCTAATTTAGTTTTTCTCCATTTTCGCTCAAGGTTACGGGTTGCTCTCTTTAGGGCGCGAGTATGACTATTGTACCAAGGAGCAAGTGTTTTATCTCTGACTTTTTTTAATCTGATGGGAGCAACAGTGTCTAATGTACTGGTAAAAATAGTACCCATGCTGCTGGTCACTTCGTCTAGATCGTCTGCATTTAGGGGTCTAATAAGAATTTGGGACAGATCCGGTAGATTACTTGTGAATCTGTCTTTAGTAGTCGGATTCATATTTCTAACAAATCGATAACGTGGAGAGACACAGCTAATCTGTTCTACGGGTAGAGTATATATCAGGAGGTGATGATCTGTGATATCATCACTTTGAGTTAAAATCTCTATATTAGTGACATCTATACCATGAGATATAATTAAATCTAGTGTATGATTACAGCGGTGAGTTGATCTATTTATATTTTGTTTAACCCCAAAGGAATTTAGTAAGTCCATAAATGCGAGGGCTAAAGTGTCGTTAGCATCATCTACATGAATGTTAAAGTCACCTACTATCAACACTTTGTCAGAGTTAACAATTAGGTCTGATAGCAGATGTCCAAATTCTTTAAGAAAATCGGCATATGGCCCTGGGGGTCTGTACACGGTGGCCAGAGTAAAATATAGCGCGGGTTTATTGTGTATTTCATTAAGTGCAACATTAATGACGAGCACTTCAAATGAGTTAAACCTGGGCCTTATTTTCTGAGTAACAGTGAGTACATCTTTGTAGATAGTGGCGACACCACCACCGCGACCAATTAGACGGGGCTCGTGCTTATAAAAATATCCTGACGGAGTAGACTCATTCAGACCAATATATTCATTTGGTTTAAGCCAGGTTTCAGTGAGGCAGAGTGCGTCAAGGCAATAATCTGATACCATTTCATTAACAATAAGTGCTTTAGGCGTAAGGGATCTAATGTTGAGAAGTCCAAACTTTAGAGGTAGACTTCGATTACTTATTTGGCCTTTTTCTGGTTTAATGGTTACCAGATTGTTTCGGCTGGATTTAACGAATTTATTCTTTTTTCTCACTATTCGGGGAACAGACACAGTTTGTATAGTACAAGCTATGTGTGTGCGTCTATTAGTATGGTGAGTTGTATTGTGGCTGATATCTAAAGAATCTGAGGTATGACTTACCGCAAGTCAGATGGTTCGTAATGTCCTGGAGATGTTGTCAAAGAGGACCGCTGCTCCAGCTCTGCTAGGGTGCAGGCCATCTGTGCGGTAAAGCCTAGGACGCTCCCAGAAAACATTCCAGTTATCAACAAAGGGTAATCTCTGTTGTTGACACCAAGATTGTAACTATTCATTGAAGGCAAATAATCTACTGAACCTCTCGATTCCTCTCTGAAATGTCGGAAGTGGTCCAGATACGACGATCTTTGTCGTGGGTGATGTGCTGCGGACCTTCTCGACCAGGCTCCTGAAATCCTTCTTTAGGATCTCCGTCTGCCTCAGCCTGATGTCGTTGGTGCCAGCATGAAGAACCACAGCTCGAATGTTCTTCCTCAGGGCCGCAGGCACCTGTGCAGCAACATGAAGAACACGTGCACCAGGTAAACAGCGCGTGTACGCCTTACCTTTAGCTATGGTAGCACGCACGTGCCGGACAATGGAGTCTCCGATGACCAGCGCGTCGTGTGCCGTCTCACGGAGAGGAGCGAAGCGGTTTCGGGTTGAGATCTCGAAGACGGGTGGTGGCGGAGGAGGAGAGGTCCTCGCCCGGGGCTTGGCGCGCGTCTTCCGCTGCTGCAGTATCCAGGCCTCGTGGTATCCCGGCGCCGGGGTGAAGGAAACCTGGGCGGGCTGCGTCCTCGGTGCGTTGGACCTGGGCAGAGAAGCACGCGGAGTAGAGGTTGTCGGAGAATTCTCATGCCGAGAATTTACCTGGGACAGGTGAGCGTCGGTCCGCGATGATTCCAGCGTGGCTTTCCGCTGCTGTAGCCGGGCCAGCTTCACCTGTAGGTCGCGGATCAGCTTCCTCACGGCCTCCATCTCCAAGTCCACCGAGTGCAGCTCCAATGTCTCCTCACCTGCACACAGAGGCAGAGACACAACCGACATGGTGTCTTAAAATAGAAATAACCGGTGCGAAAGAGCGTAAACAAACTTGTGATAGCCGGGCTAACGGGCTAGCGATGCTAATGAAAAGCCGGCTAGAAGCGGTGTGCTGCAAAACAATTAAATCTTATGCGAAATAAACTTATACGAAAACGATATAACACGCGTTTCGAGTGAATATATTATAAGGTGTTATATGTTTACTCTTCGTAAGGGGACGAAAAAGTAGAAAAATTGGTCAGTCTGGCGGAGCTCGGAAAAAAGCAGCCTCCAATCAGCGTTTTAGTTTTTCATGATAACTTAAACCTTTGGTGAGAATGTGGTTCAGGAAGCATGAGACAGGGATTATGCAAATATTGACTCTATTTTTGTGGTTGCTGAACGGAAGCTGCCTCTCTTTTTCACCAGGAAGTGCTTTGTTGTTCTAATATACAGGTCCTTCTCAAAAAATTAGCATATTGTGATAAAGTTCATTATTTTCTGTAATGTACTGATAAACATTAGACTTTCATATATTTCAGATTCATTACACACAACTGAAGTAGGTCAAGCCTTTTAATTGTTTTAATATTGATGATTTTGGCATACAGCTCATAAAAACCCAAAATTCCTATCTCAAAAAATTTGCATATTTCATCCGACCAATAAAAGAAAAGTGTTTTTAATACAAAAAAAGTCAACCTTCAAATAAATATGTTCAGTTATGCACTCAATACTTGGTCGGGAATCCTTTTGCAGAAATGACTGCTTCAATGCGGCGTGGCATGGAGGCAATCAGCCTGTGGCACTGCTGAGGTGTTATGGAGGCCCAGGATGCTTCGATAGCGGCCTTAAGCTCATCCAGAGTGTTGGGTCTTGTGTCTCTTAACTTTCTCTTTACAATATCCCACAGAATCTCTATGAGGTTCAGGTCAGGAGAGTTGGCAGGCCAATTACCATACCTAACTGCCATCTCTCCTCTTCTTCTCTTTCCCCCCCTCTTTCTTTTTCCTCTCTCCTCCTGTCCCCCCCTTTCACTCTTTCTCTCTCTCTCTGTCGAGCTACACATGTCGTTCCTGAGCTGCCAGTGATCCAGACTCCCTCTGCCCTCCGGACCTGTCTGACCCATCCTGGTGCCCCGCTTCTGGCTGAAGATCTCGTCACATGGATGCCCCGTGTGTCTCTCTGGGATGCGTCTGGTGTCTGGGAATGATTCTCTCTACCTAGAAAATGGTTCTGGCCTTGACTGGTGTTGGCAACTGTTTCTCTGGGGACTTGACAGTTCGATAGTTCATGACTGGAACTTCTTACAAGTCTACCTGGGTCTTCAATAACTACCTGGACTCCATATTAACATCAATTAACATCAGCTATTATAGCTGAACTGCCTCCCACCCTACACACTGTATAAATGCAGATCATTTACTGCTTTTTGTTTCACCCAAATGAGGATGGGTTCCCTGTTGAGTCTGGTTCCTCTCAAGGTTTCTTCCTCTTACCATCTCAGGGAGTTTTTCCTTGCCACTGTCGCCCTCGGCTTGCTCACCAGGGACAAACTGACCATTTTGATTCATACAAATTCACATTTCATACAAACCTAAATAATTCTTTTGACTATGTAAAGCTGCTTTGCGGCAATGAAAATTGCTAAAAGCGCTATACAAATAAAATTGAATTGAATTGAATTGAATTAATACCATGGTCAGTAAACCATTTACCAGTGGTTTTGGCACTGTGAGCAGGTGCCAGGTCGTGCTAAAATATGAAATCTTCATCTCCATAAAGCTTTTCAGCAGATGGAAGCATGAAGTGCTCCAAAATCTCCTGATAGCTAGCTGCATTGACCCTGCCCTTGATAAAACACAGTGGACCAACACCAGCAGCTGACATGGCACCGCAGACCATTACTGACTGTGGGTACCTGACACTGGACTTTAGGCATTTTGGCATTTCCCTCTCCCCAGTCTTCCTCCAGACTCTGGCACCTTGATTTCCGAATGACATGCAAAATTCACTTTCATCCGAAAAAAGTACTTTGGACCACTGAGCAAAAGTTCAGTGCTCCTTCTCTGTAGCCCAGGTCAGGCGCTTCTGCCGCTGTTTCTGGTTCAAAAGTGGCTTGACCTGGGGAATGCGGCACCTGTAGCCCATTTCCTGCACAGGCCTGTACACGGTGGCTCTGGATGTTTCTACTCCAGACTCAGTCCACTGCTTCCGCAGGTCCCCCAAGGTCTAGAATCGGTCCTTCTCCACAATCTTCCTCAGGGTTCGGTCACCTCTTCTCGTTGTGCAGCGTTTTCTGCCGCACTTTTTCCTTCCCACAGACTTCCCACTGAGGTGCCTTGATACAGCACTCTGGGAACAGCCTATTCGTTCAGAAATTTCTTTCTGTGTCTTACCCTCTTGCTTGAGGGTGTCAATGATGGCCTTCTGGACAGCAGTCAGGTCGGTAGTCTTACCCATGATTGCGGTTTTGAGTAATGAACCAGGCTGGGAGTATTTAAAAGCCTCAGGAATCTTTTGCAGGTGTTTAGAGTTAATTAGTTGATTTAGATGATTAGGTTAATAGCTCGTTTAGAGAACCTTTTTATGATATGCTAATTTTTTGAGATAGGAATTTTGGGTTTTCATGAGCTGTATGCCAAAATCATCAATATTAAAATAATTAAAAGGCTTGAACTACTTGAGTTGTGTGTAATGAATCTAAAATATATGAAAGTCTAATGTTTATCAGTACATTACAGAAAATAATGAACTTTATCACAATATGCTAATTTTTTGAGAAGGACCTGTATAGCTCCCAGTTCAGCTCAGGAGAGAGCACACAAGCTGAACCTTGTCCTATGTTGCACCTTTTGGTCCTAATTTCCCTCACCTTCCTTTCAGTTTAAATCTGTCCCCAGTCTGTCTGTGAGAAATCTATAGCTCGTGTAGACCTACATACTCACTAACCTCATTTATAAACATAAGAAATTATGCAGTAGATCGTGGATTACTGCAGAGGTGCGTGCACTTCTGAAGACCAGAGACAAGGTGGCCCTAAGAACAGTGAGGGTCCTAACTGTCCCGGGCCATCAGAGAATCAAAGCGCACACACGGTCAGACCACCTCTCCTCCCAACGACCAGGTGCTGTGTCTCAACACGGCTGATGTGAGGAAAACTCTGGACCAGACAATATCTCTGGAAGAGTGCTCAGAGAATGTGCTAAACAGCTGGCAGATGTTCACATCGACATTTCTCTGAGCACCACCATCGTTCCCATGTGCTTCAAGTCCACCACCATCGTCTCCGTGCCAAAGAAGTCTTCTGTGTCATGTCTCAATGACTACCGTCCTGTTGCACTCACACCCATCATAATGCAGCACTCTAAAAAACGCTGGGTTGTTTTTTCTACCCAAGCGCTGGGTTGCCTCTGTTGGGGGTATTTTTTCTGGGTTATTTACAGAGAGTTGGGTAGTTTTTGTGTAACCCAGCTGCTGGGTTGAAGTTTGATTGGCTCCTCCCCCAAAGGTCACCGGTGGATTCAGCGGCTGTCAGTCAGAGCTTCGTGTCTCTCTTCAGCTCTTACACCGCTGATGACAGTTCATTTAGGGGAAAATGACGTTAAATATAAGGTCTGTATTCACATGTTCACTCACCTAAGTCACATATGACTGAAATATTATTACTATATATAACATTTACTACTGTTACCGTGTTACGGTTACACTTAAACTTTCAGGCTGGTCTGAGGTAAGTTAATTTAGCTGACAATAGCTGCTAGTTAGCCACAGAACCCCACCTGTGTGTGAAGGAAACGGATAAGATGTCTGAGCTTTTTATCTTTCTCTGTAGAATGTTTGCAGGGTGACGAAACTGTAACTGTAGTATTAGCATGACGCTAGCATTTAGTTAGGTTGCTAGCGTTAGCAACCACATTAACATTAGAACTTTATTAATCTCACTGTTTGAGACAATAAAATGCTGGGGTGTTACAAAACACTGACCCTCTCACAAATATACACACCTGCTAACCCTCCCGTTTTTCACAAGCTAGTAATTTACTCCGCGGTCAAAAGTCGCCCGCGTTTCTCCCGAGTTATAACAATATTTTACACCTTTCCCCCTTTGGCAAGTAGTATGAAAATATGACTGCTGCATGTAAGCTAACCAGGTAGCCCTCTTTAACCAGAGTTTCTTGTGACTTAGACTAAATTAACTATCAGTCAGCTGTACAGATAACTACTAGATGGAAGTATTAATATTTGGGTGATTGTAATGTGCCAGTATGACCCCAGATATGACAATGCATCTCCTCGGTAATTAGCTTAAAATCAACACAGACCACAAGATCAACTAGTCTGACTAATATGAGCTTTATCCCAAAAGCCATGCTTATTTAGCTTATTTTATTTTTGGTAGTAGCTGTCTCCATGTTTTTGTTTCATGTTACCTATACCCTAGCTTTGTCATTTTTTTATTTAGTATAAATCCTATTACACATTAAATTGATAGTCTTATTCAGTTTAATCTTTGTTATTCAACCAATTTTTAACTTTTTTTCATTTCTTTCTAAGGTTGGCACCAACATGGTGGAATACCTCCAGCAGGCTGAAGTGTCAAGGCCGTACCCCTACTGTACATCCTGACGTTGGGAGATAATGACCAGCGCTGCTCTCAGGCATTCGTCATTCTGGTGGGACAGGCTCTGGAGCAATGCACACTACTTGGGGCGGTTGATGTGTGCTTCAAGGCATTTTATATTTTTGACATTAACTATTTAAAGTAGTGTGCACCTGTATAGGACTTTTTGTAATGTTGCTATGAAATAGCGAGGCCTACTTGAAAAGTCATAGACAGTGTTTGTATGTTAAAACGGAACCAGGGCTGGATAGTTTTGTTCTGCAGAAAAGATATATCTAATGTCACAGAGCGATCCTGCTCTGTAGAAGCTGCCTCAGCCTATTTGTGTTTTTACTCCATTCTGCCCTTATGAGTAATAGTATAGTAATGATGTCGCTGTTGATTATCTGTTCTTGTGCTTTTGAAAAATAAACGTTTTTTCTATGAACATTTAATAGGATGTTGTTTATTGCATATATGTATGGTTTGCAAAACTTTTAAGTTTTTTTTTTTTGTAATAAACCAGTATATCAAAGTAATTTAACTGTTTAATAGACGTGGGTAGTTTTTTTTTTTTTTTTTTTTTTTACAGATTCACTGTAAAACATGAAAATAATAATAACCTATTTGTGAGGTAGAATTAACTCAACATTCCAGTTAAAATGAACCAACATCTGGGTAGAACATTTAACCAATTTATGTGGTAGAATTAACCCAGCATTATAGTTAAATATGACCCAGCATTTGGGTTGAATATTTAACCCATTTTGCTGGGTTAAAAAAATAACCCATTTTGCTGGGTTAAATTAACCCAGCATTTAGTTAGTCCAATAGTTACCCAGCAGCTGGGTTAAAAACAACCCAGATTGGGTTGTTTTTAACCCAGCATTTTTTAGGGTGAGTGCTTTAAGCTGCTCGTTTTGAGATATATCAAGACCCTGCTGCCCCCCGACATCTGGAAAAAGTTACTGAAGCATTTGGAAAAACATTCACCCCTATAAAGTGAGACAGATTAACACACATGCGCATACACACTGATCTACAACCATCCAGCAAATTGCAACACCAACATGAAATATTTTTTTGCACAAATAATTATATTAGCTGCTATTTGCACATAGACTCTTTCTCGTCTCTGCTGTAACTCACAAGAATGTTTACTGTTTATTATCTCTCATGCCATTAACTTGCACGACCTCAACCCACTATCTCAGTATATCAGTTCATTGCATCGTGTCACGTCGTCGTGTTGCTGCCGTGTTTGCACATTTGTACTTTATGTTGTCTTGTGTTATCTTTTGTATAGTACTTTAGAATAATTTATGGTGTAAATTTGGTTCGTCTTAAATAGTCAGCTAAATAGGTGTCCCATTTACCCATATGTGAAGTATACAACAAACAAAAACAGTCAAAACTTTAACATTCTTTGGTGTACAAACGTGAAACTGTTTTCAGAGCCCCAAATCTTCCTTCGTTTCTCAAAGAAGAGCTCCAACGCCTGAGCATATGGAAACGCCTCTGGTGCCCGTCCAGTTATTGATATCCACAGACATATACCCAGGTGCTTTCGCCTTTCACTTTGTTCTCAGGTAAGTTTTAACCCAACTGTTATGGGTTCGACCCTTTGTGCACCAGCGGCACCATAAAGCACAGACACAAGTTCTTATGGGAAAAAGGGTAATTTATTTAGGATAAATGGGGAAGGAATGGGTTAAAGGAGGGAGAATGAAAAGAAAGGTAAGGAATGATGTGCACATGCAGGTCTGGTGAGCAGTGGGCAGCGGGCAGAGTGGCAGCGTGGGCCCTTGTGGACAGCAGCTCCTGCGCATTTTGCTCGTGCTGGCTCTGCTGTCAGGGTGACGTCCGGCGGCTGGGCGGCTTTGCTCGGCTCGGAACAGAGGCCGTGACGTGTACTGCATTGCGGCCTTTTCCTTTTCGGCGGCAGGGTCACGAAATCTGGCTTCGCGTAAGAGCTGAAGAACCGCGGAAGCTTCGGCAGTGAGCACGCGGCTATCTTTGACGACTCAGACTGGAAGATACTGTATGATGGGGGTCGTGTTGTTTTTTTGTTTTTTTTTTATGAACAGTGATGTATTAACCTTCATTAGATATGTACATTAAAGCACATTTTCGCATTAAAATAATTATAATTAGTAATTAATATAAAAAATAATTAATACAAGTTTTTCAATATGCCAGTGATTCAGGTAATGATTAGATTTTTCTTTAATATGTAGGAGGTTATACTCAATATCTTTATAATGTGGAAAGCCCTGGTTTGAGTGACCTCACACCCAGCTTCTGTGGAAGCCTTAAACATTTGAAAAGTGTCACAGTTTTTCACAAACAAAACACTTTTTTTATTGTATTTTGTAATTGTTTTGTAATTGTTTTTTCTATTGATAGTGTACCTTTCGCTATTTGTTTACATCTGCAGCCATTTTTGCTTAGTTTTCTGCATATCTTGTAGATCACAAGCTGTATTCACTAGCACTATCTCTGGCTGGGACTGAAGTATTTCCCTTGTCTACCGAGTTAGCTTTGAAACAGTAAACATGGCAACACTGTAGGTGGCAATTTTTTATTGTTATATCTCCGCCATAAATACAGTATGATAATCTCGGCTGTTGAAGGGCCTATTGTGTTGAGACCAGGTTACTTGGCCAGTGGAGAACGTCACATTTCTTTGCCTTGGGTAGCTTTCATGGTATGTTTTGGCTCATCTGGTTTATGAATCAGCAGAGAGTATAACCCTGTACACTTCAGAATTCATTCTTTTATCAGCAGTCAGGACATCGATAAACTCCAATGACCCAGTTGTGCTGGCAGCCGTACAAGTTTATGCCATGACATTGTCTCCATAATTTTTCATAGATAATGTGGCATGCTTGGATGAGTTGTTCATTTCTTTCTCCACACTTTTCTCTTCCCATCATACTGCTCCAAGTTAATTTGGGTTTCATCAGTCAAAAGAATCTAGCAAAGTTTTCTGCTGAAGTCTAATTTGTCTTTCCTGTTATTGAGCATTACTTTGTTGTTAAGCCTCTGTATTTACTTTATACAGTCTTCTTGACTGTAGACTTTGACAATGACACACCTACCTTCTGAAGAGTGTTCTGTTCTTGACTTGGCTGAATACAGTGAAGTTCCTCACCATGGACAGAATTTATCTCTCATCCACATTAGTTGTCTTCCGTGGTATTCCAGGCCTTCTGCTGTACCTGAGCTTGACAGTTAATTCCTTCTTTTAAAATGTGTTCCAAACCATGTTTATGCTATCTTGCTGTTGTTGTTGTTGTTGTTTTTTTTCAGCATAATGATGGCCACCTTTGGTTGCATAGACACATTATTGGACACATTATATAGACTCATATTGAGATTTAAAGTAAACAGCTTTAAACAGCTTCCTTGGAGCTTTCAATCTTTACAATTACACGCACACCTACCTTCATATCTACACTACATGTTGTACGTTTACATCCTGGACCAGTGCACAAAGACACTTTAATAACCTTTGCACAAAGACACTTTATTCTATGCATATTTGCACACCCAGTACAGTATATTTCAATTTTTACAGTATATTTCTATTTTTATGTACATCATATTTCTATTTTTATTTTTAGTTCTATTTTTCCTAGTTTAATTTAATTTTTCTATTTAATTTTTCTATCGTTTTTCTTTTATTCATATTTATTTCTTATTGTAAACTTTAATTCTCTTTTAGGGTCAATGGCAGTCGTATAAGCATTTCACTACATTTCGTACTGTGTATGACTGTGTATGTGACAAATAAAATTTTAATTTGAATTTGAAATGCAAATGTAACACTCAGGAACATCTCCAGGCCTTTATCTGATTGATTGGTCATGGACTAACAAGGGAACAGGCTACATCTGGCTATGCATCTGTTTGCTCTTTTGGCCAGATAACAGTTATAGAATAAGATTATTTATGGTCTCGCTATGTGTATGAACCAAATAAGGACAGGTTCCTTTTAAGTCAGATTCTTTTCAAGGTTTCCACCTCAAGTTAACTCAACAGGTTTCTCACTCAGCACCACCACACCCATCATACTCATTAGGGATAAACTGACAAAACTGTACACTTTCTTATTTTAAACTTATATCCATTAAAGGCCATTATTAAAAGTGCTATACAAATAATCTGCAATTGAATTTTGGATAATCGTCCTCAGATGAGAGAGTACAGCTCTTCTTTCTGAATCTTTTTAAACAATGCAACTGTGGGAGCAAACACTTCAAAAATGAACCTTTTACACTTGTCTATACGTATGAAACCCTCTTCATATTTAATCTCCTGTTCAGTCTTGTCTTTAGTCCCCAACAGGATTGCCTTCTGGAGGTCACACACAAACATGTGATAATGGACCATGGTGTCAGCGCTGGTCTTGGGCATCTTTTCATCAGCAATAAAGATGATTTGGCTTTCACATGTTTTTGGGTTCTTGTACACTCTGACATTTTCAGCAGTAAAGCACGGATACTCCCTGTGTTCTGCCATGTTTATAATCGAGATCTGGTGAAATACGTTCTTTATCTCTTCATCAGAACCATCACACTGTCTCGATGCCCAATCACGAAGGAGATTGTTCATGTCATTTTTCTTCTTTAGCTTATTAACCTTCCTGCCTCCCTTCACAGATGATCCTGAAGCAGAATCAGTGTTTCTTCTTGAACCTTCTCCTGTCTCATCTTTTACTCCTCCGGTTGTGGACGTTTTCCTTTTTGTGTTGTTGTCCTTTTTCGCATTAAAGTCTGTATTGCTGATGTTTATAGACTCAGTTGTGTCCATGGGCTCATCATAGTCTGTTGTGTTTCCATTTTTTTCCCCCGATGATGCAAAATCATTTTTCTTAAAAAACATGCTAAATGTCAGTTTAGGAATTTTTGTGTTTTTTTTACTGAGAAAGTCGTCAAGTTCCTTATTTCCCTTGATGTCTTTAATATTATAAGAATTGAAGCACAAATTATTTTTTGACTCTCTGTTCTTTAATTCGTTTTTTAAAGCCTCCATGCCACTTTCTCCAAGTTTTTCCTTCAAGTCACTGATCAGCTTTTGACTGTTGTTAGACACCCAGGTTTCCAGTTTGGCGAAGGTGGAGATCATCTTGAGATCTGTTTGAAATTCATAGTATTGTTAAGTCATTTTGTTTAATTTCAAGAAACTAAAGAGATTGAAACACAAACATTCATAAACATTAGATAAAATAAAAAGCATGTTTTGTGCTTGTATTTACAATAATGCATAAGTTAAAATGATTTTATTGTTTCACATCCAGGAATCTAAATCTATAAAACATGAAGTAATTACATTGAATTACTCACCAGGTAATTCTGAACTAATGTTATCAGTTTCATCCACAGTTGGGTGAGTCTCATCTCTAGGTCTTTTGTCTGCATGGTTAAAAATAAAAACAAACAAAAAATATCATAAAACGTTAAAAAATCACCTATATTGGACAGAGTGTGATTAAAACAAAAGCATGGTCCAATTACATGTGACTCTGAGCTGGAACGTAAGACCGCCCCGCTCGATCCTCTTTCTTTGACCTTAGTACGATTGTTCTTACAACACGTGTCTTTTTCTACACAAGTAGACCATAATGTGAGAGCATCCCAAGTGAACTGTGATATTAGTTTAAATGAGGAACCATAGCAAAGACCGAAATCATTTTTGTCAATACAATTTATTTGATCATTTTTACATGGAAATGACATGAAACCAGAGCTAATTGTCTCCACAGAGGTGACCTGAGCAGAACTTCACAATGCTCTTCCAGACTGATGATCAGAAAGGTAAGAGAGAATCCAGCAGTTACTCCAAAAGAGATACAAGATGACCTGGAAGTAAGCTAAGTAATTACTCTCACGTGTGGCTCACACTCATAATGTTTGTCCGGATCATTTCATTTTATTATCAATCCACAATAATACATAGATTATCACCTAATGTTGTATTAGATCGTTTTATCTACTTCAGCTCGTGTAAACATTACAAGTTTTAAGCTTGTGTTTTCTGTGTGTGTCCTGCAGGCCTAATTTACCTGAGCTCATACCACTCGTTTTATAGTGAAATTAACATTATATAGATATTATTTGACTGTAACAAGTAGTAAGATGAAACCGATTGTACTGTTTATCACAGAGTTCTTCACTGAAATGTTTACCAAAGTCACTTTTCGAAAGAGGTTAAATTTTTTAAATTGATTTTTCAATAACAACTTTTGTGTTCCCTGTGAAAGCTGACCGGTATGATATATAGTAAACAAAAGCCCAGATGTACACAGGGAAAACCATATTACAAATATAATGCTTGATCCATACACTGTATGACCATATTCACTATTTTAACGTAGGGTGAAATCAATTCTCCTAATTTTTCTTAGAAACACCATCAGCCGGGTTGTCTGTGTACACTTGCATGTTTATGTCTTCACATCACATGCTGCCCATATCTTTATACCATACTAAGATTTGGGATATACTGCTTAAAGCCAACGAGATGCTCATCAACCGTGATGTCATGTCTTGGTTTGTAACAGAAGCTCCACCCACTTCTGCTAGACTTTCCTGCTCTTGTCATTAAAGCGAATCACACGTGACAAGATAAGGAAGTTCTTATCCCATAGGCTGGAGATAGATTTGTTGCAGGATCTGTAGACATCACACAAAAACCTCACACACGAATAGGCTTCAATATTCATCGGGTCGACCTCTTTCCAGATGTTTCCATAAACGCATCTCCCCTCCAGGTTGTTCATGACAGTGGTTACACTCGGGATATGGCATATCGGGTTAGGGTTAGGGTTTAGTTCTAAAGGAGACCACAACTTCAGCTGGATCTTCTTCCTCATCAGTGTCAGAGTCTTCCTCCTCGGGTTAACTCGGTCATCCTTAACCTCAAAAAGCGGCATAAGAAGTGTGTGTGTGTGTGTGTGTCTGCTCAAAGACACCTGTGTGTTTAGGTGTGCGAGAGGAGTGTAGAAAAGTGCTGAACTCTGTTTTTTACACTAATTATAGTCTCATCCATTCATTTCCAATGATCGGTCGTTTTTGACTGGGAACACCATAAGTATATAAAAGGTTCATAAAACACACAATTTTTTTTTTTTAAATATTTCAAATTTATTTGATGGGTTTAAATGCCATGTGCGAACAAAGTCCTTGAACCTTACAAGAAATGAATATAATTTACTGCCCTTTTTTAGAGGGGAAACGTACGTTACGTAACACAACATGAGGGTTAAAATATTCCTCGTACGTATATTATGGCCTGGAAAATTATTGTTATTGCTTACAATAAATGAGGATTGTTTATAAATGGAGTAAAAAAAGAAAAGTAAATCAGCTTACCCAGGTCTTCGAGCACATTGGACTCTCTCTCCTTTAACCAATCATACGTACAGATAAAGTGTGTTCTGCTATTAAGACATTTGTAAATTTCACGCATTTGATCTTCTTTGTGTCTCTGTGTTTGTATTTTATTGTACAGTTCATCTGATATACAGTTATTTTCACGTAGCCTGTCAGCCAGAGCGATTGGTTCTCTCGTCTTTTGTATAATTTCACTCCTGTGATTCTTTAGAAAACGTTCTTCCATAGTGTCTGTTGAAGAAAAACACAAGGCTGTTTTAGAGGATGACGATGTTACTGCACAATAATAATAATAAAAACAAAACTCTTTTTCCACATGCCATTTAATTTTTCTGTCTGAATCCACATTAATATTCTTTTATATATTTGATCATTCTCTTCTCTTTCTCTTCTTTCTCTTTTTATTGAATAAAGTTATGTTCCAATTTACTAACTTTACACATTAAACATTTTTATTTTGCAGTATTCTCCACACCATAATCACATTATATTACACTTTAGTATTTAGAACACCTGACCGTATCTTGCTAATAAAACAATAAAACAATAAAGATCAAAACAGTTATTAAAGTTTACTTTTAGTTTGAGGCTAAACAATTCCATTTTGCAATAATTGTTTTTACTTTCATGTCACAGTGTAGCAGATGCAGTGTGTAACCCTTATAGAATGCAAAGCAGACACTGTACAGACGAGACAGCAGCGGTGCCTAATGTTTTCAATAGAAAGTAGCTAAAGCCTGATGAAAAAGTCAGTAAATGACATTAAATGTCACAGGTCACAGGTTACAGGTCAATGACACAGGTCACAGGTCACAGGTCTGCATGTCGTGTAGATGACAATTTGTATTCACTAACACTATCTCTGGCTGGGACTGGAGTATTTCTCTAAAGCTAAGCATTAAAACAATAAACATGGCAACATTGGAGGAGGCAATTTTTTATGATTATATCTTCGGAGATAATAAACGTAACAACAGTTTAACTGCTATGTTAGGACATAAAATCAATCTCATTATAAAAACAGAGAGTGTATTGGTGTGTAACAGTTTTGTGCTGATATGTTTTGTTGCTTTTAATTTTGTGCCCCCCCCCCAGCACAAAATTAAAAGCAAGTATAATCTCTGCATTCTACATTAACAAACAGGAAATAATAACAACACAGCAGTTTAATGTTATTTGTCAAAAGTTAAAAATGTTGCAGCATAAAAACATTCAATGAGCTATATTAGGAGTAAACAGGGCTTGTTTGTAGAATGTGACCCCTTTGGCATCCCACACAGAAGGTTTGAGTTCCTTTGAGAGAACTGCACTGTGTCTGGAGACTCGACAATGGAATAAACATAACTAATATATTTCTGTCTTTTGATTTGTTAAGTTACCACTAAGCTAAACATACTGTATAAAAACCTAAAATACTAAATGTTCAGGTCAATAGGAAAATACAGAATTCAACATTTAAATTTCTTTATGTTTTCATCTCTGCTGTCTGTTATTTTATTTGGAATAAAAGCCATGAGGTCGAGTGTTTTATACCTACTGTACAATATAACATTAATGATCTCCATTAGGATAAACAAACTTATTTAAAACTATCACTTCCAAATAAAAAACAAAAATTAAGCTTAACCTTGATTTAGATCGAAACCTAAATTTAATTCAGATTTTATTTTTATTCAGGTAACAGACTTATATTCACACTCCAGATGTCTTTATAAATAACACATATATAACTTCTCATGTTAATAACTCGGGTTAGTGAGAACGTACAGAAGGTCTACACTTACCTGGGAACGAGCAGAAGCTGATTTGTGACTCGGCCGTGTTTCAGGTTGTCTGGTGTCACCTGAGCTCCTCTGAGATCTTTACAGATGGAGAGAACGAGAGGCGGGTCCACAGAGCCAGACAGCCAATCAGCTTCAACCTCTCTGTGTCTCACCAGTTTACTTTCAGTTGCCTTTTTCAGTCGTGGAAACGAAAGAGAAAAGGAATGTCTAAGATAAACAATTCGAGATGTTTGTCCATTTATTAATAATGACCCCAACCCTAACCCAAGATCAGAGAAGAAATTAATTTATCTGATGTTTGTCCTCAAAGATTAAAACCTTAAAAACTAGAAAAGGTGTAAGAGAGGTATGGACATGTCCCAACAACTTATTAAAAAGCAGGAATGTTATAATCTATTTTAAAACTTTTTATTAACACACAGTGGCAGAGCTGAACACATCTGTCACCCAGTTTACAATCTATATACAAGAAGAAAATAAATACTGTGAATTAAATTTAAAAAACATGCAATAACTATAGGCATCCACTAGGTGACACTCTAGGAGCAGTTTTCAGTGGTTTGTTTCATTATCATTTACATTTACACATTTGACAGACGCTCTTATCCAGAGCGACTTACATTTTTCTCTCATTACACATCTGATCAGTCGAGGGTTAAAGGCCCAACAGTGGCCCTGTTAAAAATGTGTATTAAAAAACAATAAATAAAAAAATCAACCTGTTTGCAAGCTGTTAATAACTTTACTTTTTAATCTTTCTTTATGTTTGTCTTGTTTTTTGCTAAAACACACATACTTAAATACTAAATTTGTTGCTGTATGTTATATATTTATTATTCAATTAGTATATAATATAGTACTATAATAAACATCATACTATTTTTTCCTAAAGTGTTGTTATATATAAAAGCCATGAAAGCCAAAGACATACAAGAAAATTAAAGAAAAAAATCTTTTGACATGGGACACCAAATGATCCTCATTATTTATTACACTATTAATGATTTTTAAGCCTGAAATGACACATTCGCATATTTTCTTATCACTTTGGTCAAAAGGGAAAAAAATTATGTAACTTAATTTTAAATTAATTAATGTAATCCTGCAGTAGGTGACTGATTACCCACTGGGACCTACTGACCACTAGGGGGAGATAAGAGCATATTTAAATGGAAGGATTTAGACAGGTACTCATTATTTTTAATACAAAATACCTAAAATGAACTACATGATTATTTCAATGCCTTTACCACTCTGGTCTGCACTCCAGCTCTCAAGGATTTTTACAATTTGTATATATATATAATATTAAAATGTATTGATTACTACTCCTTATTCACCATCACAATACTAGATTTGTATTTGCAATATGTCTTTGTGTACAGGCAGGTTGTAACGGGTGGAGAAAAGTGTCAGGTGTGTTATGTAAAAAAGAGTATCAGCGAGAATGAAAGGAAAAGTGTAAAGGAGGCAGAGTTGGAGGTAGCAGAGCTGAAGATGTTGAGGTTCTCTTTGGGAGTGACAAGGATGGATAGGATCAAGAATGAGTTCATCAGAGGGACAACCCCTGTTAGATGTTTTGGAGATAAAGACAGAGAGGCCAGATTGAGGTGGTTTGGACATGTTCAGAGGAGAGATGGTGAATATATCGGTAGAAGGATGCTGAGGTTGGAACTGCCAGGCAGGAGGTCTAGAGGAAGACCAAAGAGGAGATTTATGGATGCAGTGAGAGAGGACATGAAGTTAGTTGGTGTGAGAGAAGAGGATGCAGAGGATAGGGTTAGATGGAGAGAGATGATTCGCTGTGGCGACACCTGAAAGGGAACAGCCGAAAGACAAAGAAGAAGAAGATGTGAAAAAACTTTCATGGTTTGGTTGAAGACATTTGTCCTCTAGTATCCATCTTGAACCAGAGGGTGTGTGTCAAAGGTTGAAAGTGAGAGATATAAACTAAAGAGTTTATATCTTTCGTGTTGTGTTATGACTGTGATTTAGTGACCAGTGCACTCAGACCAGAACAGTGTCTTTAATTATTTACTCCTCGCTGTAAACTCGCACCTTTAAAAACAACCAGCGGCATCATTAAAGCTCTAAATATATCTGTCGCGCTCAGGTGTGAAATAATCCCTCACTAACTAACAACCTAAGAATCCTTTCAATTCTTTCTCAATGTGCGAGTACAATAAACCAACACGACAAGGAGAGAGAGAGAGAGAGAGAGAGATTGTGTGTATGAGTTTAGAGAAATTGACATAAAATGGAGAGAGAGGTGAAGATGAAAGGTATGTATAGGGCAGAGTGTGAAAGATTCCATATCTGTGCGTGTGTGTGTGTGTGTGTGTGTGTGTAAGAGAGAGAGAGAAAGGGAGAAGACATTAGGTGAATTAAACCATGATGATTAATTGATTGTTATCAGTTACCTTCATAGAGCTGCACATACTGTGGGAACCCTGCTGCTCTCAGCCAGTCACACGCCTCCCTCGCTTCCACCTCTGAACAACAGAGAGAGGGGGGGGGGGGGGGGAACCCATTACGTTACTGAGACCTTATAAACCGTTTCCACACAGAAGCACAGTGGCGCCATCACTGTACCCGTCAGCGCCGTTATACTCAGTGTGTGACTTGACATTCATGTCACATTTCAGACCAATCGCTGTCAGTCACTGACTCACCAGATAAGAGACAGGAAGTAGTGCTATGAGCCTCAGCCTCAGTTGTCCCACATTTTATTCAGTATGAAGGAGTGAGCACAGAGTCTTAGACAAAAAGCATAAAGTGCAGAGCCTTAAATATGCTCCGATCCCTAGAGAAACAGGGTCCTGACGATGCAATCGTCTCAAAATACATGAGATTCTGAAAACATGCATCAGATTCTGACAAGACCCCCAAAAGACAAGACCCTAAAAACACAGTTTACTGGGGATATGTAATAATCGTAGTAAAATACGCAGCTCTGAAAAACATAAAAAAATCCCTGAAATGAGAAATCCTGTGAAAACATAAAGCTTTGAAAGCTTGTGCGCTTTAAACACAGATTCACATTCAGCTCTAAAAAAGGAGAGCTTTGAAAACTCAAACATGTAGGATCTACGGATCTACGGATTATACGGTTTATCATAATGCCCTAAAAAAAACACAATGCCCTGAAAACACAAATCCCCAAAAATGTGTCACTGAAAATATAGGCACCAGAAACACACGGGTCATTAAATACGCAGGTCCCAGAAAGACTGGGTCTCTGAAAACAGAGAAAAACAGATCTCTGAAATCGCCAAGTGTCGGAATATCACACTGCACTGAAAAGGCGAAACCCAGAAAACATGAGTCCTCTAAACACACGAGTCCCCTCAAAACACGAGTCCCCTCAAAACACGAGTCCTCTGAACACAGAGGGCCCTTAAAACACGAGTCCTTTGAACACACAAATCCCTGAAAAAACCTGAGGCCTTTGGGAAACAAAAACACAGATTTGAAAACACAATGAGGCAGGACTTTGGGGCTACTGTTTACAGTTTACGGGCAAATTTAAGCTCCAGTGAAGAAGATGCTTCTCGAGTTTACAATTTTGATAAACTAACACTAAAACAGCAGCACAGTGGTGTAGTGGTTAGCACTAGCACCTTGCACCTCCAAGGTCCGGGTTCGATTCCCGGCCAGGTTTGATTTCCATCTGTGTGTGCATACAGTGTGCTTGGTTTGTTTCCTCCGGGTACTCCAGATTCCTCCCACAGTCAAAAGACCTGCAGGTTAGGATAATTGGCATTTACAAGATGCCCGTAGTGTGTAAGGTAGTAATGCATATCTTTATTTGAAAACATAAAAAACTGGGAAAAAGGACACCAACCTCAATCCAAAATATGTAGACACTCATTTCGTTTGCATCCACAACAAGACTAAATTATTTACAAGCTAGCAGCTCATAACTTCGTTCTAACTGTAGGACTGAACTTGGAAATTTAATGCGGGCGCTTTAAGGATGCACAAACAGAGACATGCATAACAGACAGACGCTAGGTGGGGAGAAGATTACTGCAGAGCCGCGCTGGGTTAATTAGCATATCTCTGGAGTTTTAGTTCAGATGATTTTTAACAGTCCCACAACATGGATCTATATATATATATATAAATGTTCCAGCAATTCCAGGCACCAAAGTGTGGTAATGATAATGATCAGTCCTGGTTCTAAATTTGAACTGAAGCGTTCAGATTCAGTACAGCTTTAGCATTGATGTGAAAGCCTAAAAGCTCAGATCAGCTACAGAACCGACAGCAAGTTCTATATACCTCAGTGCAGTATGAAGGTCACCAGGACCAGGTCGAGACCTAAAGTCAGCGTGCTGTGAGGTTCTAGAATGGTTAGTGCAGTTCAGAGAGTCTCAAATAAACCAGCATAGACGGGGGGTTCTAGAACTGTCAGTGGAGTTCTGTTGGTGCACTTCTAAGTTCATGTGGTTCCAGAATTCTCGGTGCAGTGTTTGAATTGTCTTGAGAATAGATTGGTGCAGAAGATAGATTGCAATATAATTGTTTTTTAATACTGTTTCGCAACTCTAGAACCTTCAGAGCAATTCTTGGCAGTTAAAGTACCCAGTTTAGAAAAGTTACCGCACTTTACATCTCACACACAGATGTTGTTTGACTTCTAAAGATCTTATCTGCTTTCGTTGCTTCCTGTTTCCCAATGCGTCTCAGTGTGTGTCAGAGGTTGAAAGTGAGAGATATAAACTAAAGAGTTTGATTCTTTCTTTCGTGTTGTGTTATGACTGTGTGCACTCAGACCGGAAGGAGAGTCTTTTATTAAACAATGCTGAGCTAGTGGAATCTAACAAGACACACAGACACACACACACACACACACAGGTTCCACCATATTTAGACTGTATCTGTTCCCCAAAGCCAGACAGAACCAACATAATAAAATTCTTAGAAAGTTTGTTCTAAAGATCTAATAATCTGCTGGACATCTGGAAACAGCTACTGTACGAACACCATCAATATTAACAACTTTTAAACTCAAATCTGAATATATATTATTTTAAATAACACAATGAGTGCTACCTGAACCAGGTCTACTACAGTACGAGTCACTAATTAGTATTTACAGGCCAGATCTACATGTTAAATACAGCGAGGGAAATTTTCTACAAAGAGCCAAGAATTAGACCGTCAGTGAAGTTCTAACACCAACTGTATTTGATCTATGATTCATACTCATATTTACAAGCAGCCAGGGGGTTTATCAGTTCTCGCTCCTGGGAGTCTGGAGTCTGGTTTGGTTCCTCCAGCAGAAGAAAATGTAAAATGAGCCGTGACCCATTCCCCTATGTTTTATATTTTATCTGTTTCTCCAAGTATTATTAGAGAAAGTGAACAAAATCAGTCATGTGACTCATCACAGCATCAGAATAGACAAGAATTCACTGTGAGCTTCACATCTCATTACAGCTAATGGACCAATCAAATCAGTCAATGAATCAACCCAAATCAGTATGTTCGTATTAAATAGTTACGTGAAAAAAGTGCAGTTTCTTTTTTTTGCCATACAGTAACAACGAATTGATTGCAAGCTCACCTGTGGCGTGACAAAGGAGTGAGACATCAGTGAGAGATTAATATATTGACTCTGACAAAAACTTGGTTGCAGTAAATAGGATGTTTAAAGTTCTTCCAGTTGTGGGTAAAAATCAAGGTGGACACACTGGAATGTAACTAAAACTGTATTTATGACTCAAATAATAAAAAGCTTTGAGATTATATGTTTTTGTATGTTGTGTTTGAGTTCTTTAATAATCAGCGTGGACACACAAAAATACTGTAGCTAAAAACTACAGTCTAATGCCATAAAAGAGACAAATCGTATGATCAATAAAAAAATAAAAGCTTTGTGATGACCATTTTGTCCTATTTGTGTGTTTAATGAATTAAACTAAAACATTTGTATTTTTATCTATTTGATGTTTTGCTGAAGAAATAAATTTTAGGCAGAGACGTCAGCTTCGCCCTGTTAATTCGTCCTAAAACGCCCAATTCAGCATCAGCGAAACCTTTACACCAATCATGAATAAAAAGTGATTAGAGCATAAAAAACACAATAATGTCCTTGTAATCCACTAAACAAACACAGTATTTGTTATTTGTACAAATACTGGTAAAATCAGGTATTTAAACAGGTTTAAGGAACGAAAAGTGGAAATAAAACAAACAAAGAAAAGAAGAAGGGAAAAATTATTTAAGTGTGTGCAATAAGGATGTATTATCGACATAACGTTAATCATGTACAGTAGCACTTTTAGTATTCATAGCGAAGACAAAGGTAATAATAATAATAATAATAATAATAATAGATTCACTCTGTTTCAGAAGAGTTTATTTATTGTCCTGCATCAAGCAAAGAAAACAACTAAGGAGATTTGAAATGACTAGAACTGGGTTAAACCTACCAAAACTGGGTCCAAAACTGTCCATTGCATTATCAAAATTTGGAAGGATAGTGCTGAGCCTTCATGCTCAAGGAAGAAATGTGGTCCGAAAATTTTTTTAATGATCGCAATGAAGAACACTGAGTGCCCAATAACACAATCGAAAAAATCTGTGATCATTTCAACTGGCCAGAAAAATGCACACCAAGGTGAAAAAATTCTATCAGCGCTGCCCGGACTGCCAAAAGGTAGTGCCGACGAAAACCCACCCTCACCCAGCTGATTCCTCTGCTGATTGTCAATGTGCCGTTCGAAGATATCAGGATGGATATCAGCGGCCCCCTCCTGAAATCTGCAAAAGTACATGAATTTATCTTGGTTATATTTGACTACACGACCTGAAATTCGAAGGCAGTCCTTCTGCAGAAAGTAATGTTAAAGAACATCACTAGTGAACTGGTACAGCTCTTCATCTGTGTAAGGATTAATAAAAGAAATCCTCACTGACCAAGTGACGGCCTTTATGTCAAAGTTAATGTCTGATGTGTGTCGGCTGTTGCAGATCTGCACCTTTGTGTTACACCCACAGATGAACCATGAAGCAGCCATCACCCTTCAGATCAGTAATTGAATACATTATTGTAGAAAGGTTTGGAAAATAATATTTATCATGTCCTTTGCTTCCCAGTGCCACCTGTAAATTCCTGACCTGCTGACAAGGGCCCTTCATCACATTGGAAAGAGTGGGACCAGTGAATTACAGACTGCAACAGCTGGTTGTCATGTAACAAGGGCTATAAGAGATGTTGGACTTGTATACATCCAGTGATTAGAACATTTCAGGTTAAAGCTTCAGTTACTGAAAGTGTGTTTAAGTTTAACAATCTAAAGTTGAAGCTTAGTCTTTTACTAAACATTTACATTTAGGCATTTGGCAGACGCTCTTATCCAGAGCGACTTACATTTTTATCTCATTACACATCTGAGCAGTTGAGGGTTAAGGGCCTTGCTCAAGGGCCCAACAGTGGCAACTTGGTGGTTGTGGGGTTTGAACCTGGGATCTTCCGAACTGTAGTCCAATGCTGAGCAGGTGGAATGTAACAAGAATATGTAACACACACACACACACACACACACACACACACACACACACACACACACACACACACACACTCACTCTCTCTCTCTCTCACTACTTTCTTTGCTACTTTCTCTTCCCTATTAACAGAAAGCCTGCAGTCCTCACTTCCTCCTGAGTTCCAGGTTCTCCTATATTTAGATTTAGAGTCAGACAGAATAAACATGATGAAATTCTTAGAAAGTTTGTTCTATACTGAACGAAAATATAAACGCAACACTTTTGTTTTTGCTCCCATTTTTTATGAGATGAACTCAAAGATCTGAAACATTTTCTAAATACACAAAATAACTATATCCTTCAAATATTGTTCATAAATCTGTTAAAATCCGTTACGATAAAGAACTGGAGTCAAGTCGAGACCCCAACTCAAATTATTCATTCCACAGCCCAAATAAAATAAATACATAAAAATAATTAATACAAAATGTGTGTGTGGCACAGTGTCCAATGATGCACACACAGACACAAAGAGCAGGCTAAGCCTTGAGCAGAGGGAAATAGATCTTTAACCTCTCTAATAAGACTTGCTTTTACTTTATGTGCGCGCTGTACACACACACAGACACAAAATAAAATATGTCCTGTGGGTGAAAATGCCTTGTTGATCCTAGAGGTCAGAGGAGAATGGGCCGACTGATTCAAGCTGATAGAAGAGCAACTTTGACTGAAATAACCACTCGTTACAACCGAAGTATGCAGCAAAGCATTTGTGAAGCCACAACACTCACAACCTTGAGGCGGATGGGCTACAACAGCAGGAGACCCCACTGGGTACCACTCATCTCCACTACAAATAGGAAAAAGAGGCTACAATTTGCACGAGCTCACCAAAATTGCACAGTTAAAGACTGGAAAAATGTTGCCTGGTCTGATGAGTCTCGATTTCTGTTGAGACATTCAAATGGTAGAGTCAGAATTTGGTGTAAACAGAATGAGAACATGGATCCATCATGCCTTGTTATTACTGTGCAGGCTGGTGGTGGTGGTGTAATGGTGTGGGGGATGTTTTCTTGGCACACTTTAGGCCCTTTTAGCGCCAATTGGGCATGGTTTAAATACCACGGGCTACCTGAGCATTGTTTCTGACCATGTCCATCCCTTTATGACCACCATGTACCCATCCTCTGATGGCTACTTCCAGCAGGATAATGCACCATGTCACAAAGCTCGAATCATTTTAAATTGGTTTCTTGAACATGACAATGAGTTCACTGTACTAAAATGGCCCCCACAGTCACCAGATCTCAACCCAATAGAGCATCTTTGGGATGTGATGGAACGGGAGCTTCGTGCCCTGGATATGCATCCCACAAATCTCCATCAACTGCAAGATGCTATCCTATCAATATGGGCCGACATTTCTAAAGAATGCTTTCAGCACCTCGTTGAATCAAAGCCACATAGAATTAAGGCAGTTCTGAAGGGGTCAAAGGGGGTCAAACACCATATTAGTATGGTGTTCCTAATAATCCTTTAGATGAGTGTAGATGTACAGTACTGGTCACTATTATTGGCACCCCATTTTAAGTCTGTGTTCTTAGGCTTCTAATCAATTATTTTTTTATTTAAACAATATACTGTAGAACCCCAATGCAAAAACAGAGAAAAAATCCAACCTTTAATTGAAGTACAATTAATCAGTGGATTTTTTAAATTCTTATTTTACATGCAATCATATGTGCCACAATTATTGGCATCCCTTATGTGAATGCTTCATACAACCTGAAGACAGGACATAATCTCCTTCTATAACAAGATTGGAGAATAGATACAGTATAGAGGGATCTTTAATCATTCCTTTTTGCACAATCTAGATAATCCAAAGTCCTGTGTCCTCTCTTATGCACTTTCCTCTTCAGCTCACCCCACAGGCTTTTTTAATTAGGTCGAGGTCTGGGGACTGAGATGGCCATGAGAGGAGCTTGATTTTGTGTTTGCTAAACCTTTTTTGTGTAGATTTTGTAACATGTTTTGGGTAAATATTCTGTTGAAGACTAATCTTTAGCTTTCTGATAGGTTTTGATAAAAATGTGCTGGTATTTTAGAGTTCATGATGCCATGCACCCTAACCTAAGCCAGAGCCTTTGGAAGAGAAACAGCCCCACAGCATCACAGATCCTCCAGCATATTCACAGTGAGCATGAGGCACTTTTCTGTATACTCATCTTTTGTTTTGTGCCAGACCCAGATTGTTTGTTGCCAAAAAGCTCTTTCTTAGTCTCATCTGACCACAGCACTCAGTACCAGTTGAAGTCCCAGCAAACTCCAGATGTTTATGTTTGTGATCATAGGTGAAAAAAGGCTTTTTCCTTGCATGCCTCCCTAACAGCTTGTTGGCATGTAGATACATCCCATTTAGACAGCCTCCTCTTGTGTCCATAGTTGGATGTGGTTCATCCTTATTGGTGGTATGCTGACATTCCCCTGGATACTGTGGCTCTTGATACATCACAAAGCCTTGCTGTCTTGGTCACCAACAATTTATTCTCTTTTGAAGTCTAATATGTCACCCATAATGTTGTGTGCATTGCAATATTTTAAGCAAAACTGTGCTCTATTACACTATATATATATAGAGAGAGAGAGATAATGCAAAGATGCAGAGTGAAGAGCAAATAAGAAACTGGGCAAAAATGGCATCCATTTGAGAGTTCCAAGGCAACCGCCAATGCTAAGCAAAAAAGACCCAAAGGCTCTTTTTGGCATTTGCCAAAAAAATCGGTAACTCTTTATAATAATGGTACACTATGAAGCATTAATTAAGCATGAGTAAATACTTAAAGGCTTAGGGTAAATCGGACTGAGAGTTTGCTTTCTGACCTCCTTGCCGTCATTGAGTGAAATGAATGGCACCATGATGGTGCATTTGGCAGTTTGATTTAGAACATTTAAAAAAAAAAGTATCTATAGTCAGTCAATATAACCACTGTAAGAGAACTTGATAGCAAGAACTTAATGAGAAGAGATGGCAAGAAATGTTCATAAAAAGAACATCATACCAAAAGTCAAACATAGTGTGATGGCTTCAAGACATGGACAACTGCCATATTTGCACTACTTCATTTAGTTTGAATAGACCGTTATTGCACTTCTTAAAAAATTAAACTGTACATTGTAAAAAAAAAAAAAAAAAAAAAAAGGGGTACAGTGTGAGAACTCACATCATGGCCAGTTGCTCAAACATACAGCAGGCATGTGTGCGGTAAGACTGATTAAACAGCACTCACTTACCTTTCATGTCTAATCACAGCACCACGTTTCCTCCAATCTTCTAGAACTGCTCGCCTGGTCCCACCATCTCTCAGAGATCGAGGAACACATTCATTTAGACTGTTTTCTGTTCGGGCACTTAGGAGGTAAAATGAACTCCCTCCAGATGTCTATACAGCTGAGTAATTGGCAATCTTTAAGTGACGTCTAAACTAAAGACCTATCTGTTACTTATTTGGGTTCACCCCCCCAGCCTGAAATAAAAAAAAAGAAAAATCAATCAAACCAGTAATCAGTGTAAGGATCTATTAAATGATGGAAACTTTGGAATACTCTCAAAAAATATATTAAACTATTATTATTAAAAATAAATATTAAATTACAAAAAAATATTCCCTTATTTAGACATATGCATGAAAAGAATAAAGATATAGTGTCTATGAATTTCAGCACCTTTGAGGTAGCAAAACCTTGAGTTTTTTTGCTACCAAAAAAAAAATGTTCTAACGCTGCTGTTTGGTTTGAGATGTTTGTCCTCTAGTTTCCACCTCTAGAGTGATAGTGTGTGTCAGTGGTTTAAAGTGAGGAATATGAACTAAAGCATTTTATTCTTTCTTTAAGAGATGTAAGACTTGTATAATCCAGTGATTAGAAAATCAGTTACTGAAAGTGTGTTTAAGTTTAACAATTTAAGGCTGAAGCTTAGTCTTTAACTAAACAATGCTGAGCTGGCAGAATCTAACAAGATTATGTAACACACACAGCTACTTTCTTTGCTACTTTCTCTTCCCTATTAACAGAAGGCCTGCAGTCCTCACTTCCTCCTGTTCCAGGTTCTCCTATATTTAGACTTGTCTGTTCCCCCAAGCCAGATAGAATAAACATGATGAAGTTCTTAGAAAGTTTGTTCTAATAATCTAATAATCTGCTGAACATGCATCCATGTACATCATCATCATCATCATCATCATCAAATTTCCAGAAAGATATTCTAGCCTTACCTCTTAAATCTGGATATACATTAAATGAATTTAAATTACACAATGAGCTAACACCAACCCAATCAGGTTTACTCATTATCACTTATTAGTATCTACAGTCCACCAGAGCCCAGTTCTACATTTTAAATAGAGTAAGAGAACATTTATACAGTCAGCACAACAATCTGCATGGAGCAGGACCATCAGTGAAGTCCTAACACCGACTGTATTTAGTAACAATTAAGATATTGTTTATTCCTTTTCATTTTCAAAGTCAAAATTAAATAAAAAAATAACATTCAGGGTCTTAACTGACATCACACACCACACAAATGTGTGTAACAGATATTATTTACTATTAATATACCTCCTACAATTTAAGTCTACTTAAATTGTAAGTCTACTTAAATTTAAATTTAAGTAGACTTACAATTTAAGTCTACTTAAATTGTTACTTAAAAAGTCTACTTTCAGGCGGGTTTAGCAGTTCTCGCTCTCCACCTAGTCCGCTTCATCTGTAAAATGACTGAGCTGTGACCCATCTGTTTCTCTAAGAATAATTATATAATACTTAGATAAACATTATTGTCCAGCTTATTGTGTAGAAGCTCTAGAGTGTGCTTTGGGTTTAGGTTCCAGCACACAGGACTGATAGAGCTCCAGTAGATCATATCTGTAAAGTCATGTGACTCATCACAGCATCAGAATAGACAAGAATTCACTGTGAGCTTCACATCTCATTACAGCTAATGGACCAATCAAATCAGTCCACAGCTTCAAAACATCCAATCAGGCGTGAGTCTGGACCTGGTTTTCTACTGAACACACAAGTTCATTACCTCACTATCACTTTGTCTAAACAGGAACGATGATCACACTCTTTGTGGCTCTTTACTCTCTGCTTTGTCTCTGCACAACTGGTGAGGAACATTTTAAACTTCAACTTAAAATAGTCATTTCACATGTTTACTAATTCATTAAAATGAAATATTAAACACTTTTTACAGTAAACACTTCTGACATCAAGGAGCTTCATGTGAAAACAGTAAAGCCTGGAGAAGCTGTAACTATGGAGTGTAACATCAAAAGCAGAAGGAATTTTGCTTGGTACAGACAGAGTTTTGGAAAAGTGCCTCAGGTTTTTGCGAGACAGTACGGTAGCACTCAGGGCTACATATTTGCTGAGGGATTTAATGATAACCGCTTCAGTGTTACTGTAAAGGACCAAAAGTTTGATCTTAACATTAATGAAATAAGAGAAGATGATGGAGGAGAATATTTCTGTGGATATGTGGAGGGAAGTACAGTAAAGTTCACATCTGGAACACGTCTGCAGTTTGAAGGTAAACAGTTTTACTCTGATAACCTGCTAATTCCAGATCAACACTTTAACCAGAATTATGTGTACATGTGCATTAAATGTTGAATATTTCACATTATTCATATTTAGTATCATTTCTGTTTATTTGCTGCTTTTCCAATTTATTTGTAAAGGTGAAGAGATGAAACCCTGTCCTACACCTGGAACACTTAACAAAATAATTCAATAACATTAATGCTACTAAAATGAAATCCTTAACATTTTTAGAGTTTAAATTTCTGAAATGTTAAAAACTTTAAAGTAATTGAAAGTTATGTACATTGTTATACATTAAATATTTTTTTTAACTTTCAGGAAAAACTTCTAACATCAAGAATCTTCATGCGAAAACAGTAAAGAGAGGAGAAGCTGTAACTATGGAGTGTAACATTAGTGAGGTCAGAAGCAAATATGCTATCGCTTGGTACAGACAGAGTTTTGGAAAAGTGCCTCAGTTTTTGGTGAGACCGTATAGTCGCACTCTGGGCTACACATTTGTTGAGGGATTTACTGATAGTCGCTTCAGTGTTACTGTAAAAGACCAAAAGTTTGATCTCAACATTAATGAAATAAGAGAAGATGATGGAGGAGAATATTTCTGTGGATATGTGGATGGAAATATACTAAAGTTCACATCTGGAACACGTCTGCAGTTTGAAGGTAAACAGTTTTACTCTGATAACCTGCTAATTCCAGATCAACACTTTAACCAGAATTATGTGTACATGTGCATTAAATGTTGAATATTTCACATTATTCATATTTAGTATCATTTCTGTTTATTTGCTGCTTTTCCAATTAATTTGTAAAGGTGAAGAGATGAAACCCTGTCCTACACCTGGAACACTTAACAAGAACACACACTCTGTTACACACCAGGGTTCAAACAGCAGAGATGGAGAAGGTCAGAGTTTTAATCGAATAAACTTCCTTTTAGTTTTTATGACAAAATAATTTAATAACATTAATGTTACTAACATAAAATATTTAACATTTTTAGAGTAAAAATTTCTGGAATGTTAAAAACTTTAAAGTAATTAAAAGTACTAATATTTTATATTTATATGTACATTGTTATACATTAAATATTAACAAAATTTTACAGGAAAAACTTCTGACATCAAGGAGCTTCAAGTGAAAATGGTAAAGCATGGAGAATTTGTAACTATGGAGTGTAACATCAGCAGGGACAGACACCGCAATAATTTATTTTGGTACAGACAGAGTTTTGGAGAATTGCCTCAGTTTTTGGTGAGACCGTACCCTGGCACTCTGGGCTACACATTTGCTGAGGGATTTAATGATAGACGCTTCAGTGTTACTGTAAAGGGCCAAAAGTTTGATCTCAATATTAATGAAATAAGAGAAGATGATGGAGGAGAATATTTCTGTGGATATGTGGACGGAAGTACAGTAAAGTTCACATCTGGAACATGTTTGCAGTTTGAAGGTAAACAGTTTTACTCTGATAACCTGCTAATTCCAGATCAACACTTTAACCAGAATTATGTGTACATGTGCATTAAATGTTGAATATTTCACATTATTCATATTTACTATCATTTCTGTTTATTTGCTGCTTTTCCAATTTATTGGTAAAGGTGAAGAGATGAAACCCTGTCCTACACCTGGAACACTTAACAAGAACACACACTCTGTTACACACCAGGGTTCAAACAGCAGTGATGGAGAAGGTCAGAGTTTTAATCAAATAAACTATTTTTGTGCCTCAGAGTGGCACAGTGGTAAAGTGGTCTGCCTATCATTCGGAGATCGCTGGTTCGTGCTCCCACATTAATCGCGACTCTACAGCCAATCAGGGGCGTCTGTGAGCTCACGCAAGGGAAAGGAGTGGATAGTGCTGTCCTCCGAGTGTGTTACACCACCCCAACGAGCGAGCAGTTCGAAAAGATGCGGTCGGCTGGCGTCACGTGGTTTGGAGGAAACCTGGCATCACGTGATTCGGCTCTTCCGACTGAGTGGCAGTAGTAGCCTTAATGTGGGAGCCCCGTAGTGACAGGGAGGAATTGGACACAACTAAATTAGAGAGAAATTCTGAAAAAAAAATATATATATATTATAAAAAATAAAAATAAAAATTATATTTTACACATTTTGTGACATTATTTATTATTAAACATTTAACATCTTTACAGGACAAACTTCGGACATCAAGGACTTTTACATAAAAACAGTAAAGCCTGGAGAATCTGTAACTATGGAGTGTAACAATACTGAGGTCAAAAACAAAAATAGTTTAGCTTGGTACAGACAGAGTTTTGGAAAAGTGCCTCAGGTTTTTGCGAGACCGTACCCTGGCACTCCTGGCTACATATTTGCTGAGGGATTTAATGATAACCGCTTCAGTGTTACTGTAAAGGACCAAAAGTTTGATCTTAACATTAATGAAATAAGAGAAGATGATGGAGGAGAATATTTCTGTGGATATGTGGAGGGAAGTGCAGTAAAGTTCACATCTGGAACACGTCTGCAGTTTGAAGGTAAACAGTTTTACTCTGATAACCTGCTAATTCCAGATCAACACTTTAACCAGAATTATGTGTACATGTGCATTAAATGTTGAATATTTCACATGATTCATATTTAGTATCATTTCTGTTTATTTGCTGCTTTTCCAATTTATTTGTAAAGGTAAAGGGATGTAACCCTGTCCTACACCTGGAACACTTAACAAAATAATTCAATAACATTAATGCTACTAAAATGAAATCCTTAACATTTTCAGAGTTTAAATTTCTGAAATGTTAAAAACTTAAAAGTAATTGAAAGTTATGTACATTGTTATACATTAAATATTTTTTTTAACTTTCAGGAAAAACTTCTAACATCAAGAATCTTCATGCGAAAACGGTAAAGAGAGGAGAAACTGTAACTATGGAGTGTAACATTAGTGAGGTCAGAAGCAAATATGCTATCGCTTGGTACAGACAGAGTTTTGGAAAAGTGCCTCAGTTTTTGGTGAGACCGTATAGTCGCACTCTGGGCTACACATTTGTTGAGGGATTTACTGATAGTCGCTTCAGTGTTACTGTAAAAGACCAAAAGTTTGATCTCAACATTAATGAAATAAGAGAAGATGATGGAGGAGAATATTTCTGTGGATATGTGGAGGGAAGTACAGTAAAGTTCACATCTGGAACACGTCTGCAGTTTGAAGGTAAACAGTTTTACTCTGATAACCTGCTAATTCCAGATCAACACTTTAACCAGAATTATGTGTACATGTGCATTAAATGTTGAATATTTCACATTATTCATATTTAGTATCATTTCTGTTTATTTGCTGCTTTTCCAATTTATTTGTAAAGGTGAAGAGATGAAACCCTGTCCTACACCTGGAACACTTAACAAGAACACACACTCTGTTACACACCAGGGTTCAAACAGCAGAGATGGAGAAGGTCAGAGTTTTAATCAAATAAACTATTTTTGTGCCTCAGAGTGGCACAGTGGTAAAGTGGTCTGCCTATCATTCGGAGATCGCTGGTTCGTGCTCCCACATTAATCGCGACTCTACAGCCAATCAGGGGCGTCTGTGAGCTCACGCAAGGGAAAGGAGTGGATAGTGCTGTCCTCCGAGTGTGTTACACCACCCCAACGAGCAAGCAGTTCGAAAAGATGCGGTCGGCTGACGTCACGTGGATTGGAGGAAACCTGGCATCACGTGATTCGGCTCTTCCGACTGAGTGGCAGTAGTAGCCTTAATGTGGGAGCCCCGTAGTGACAGGGAGGAATTGGACACAACTAAATTAGAGAGAAATTCTGAAAAAATATATATATATATATTATAAAAAAAAAATAAAAAATTATATTTTACACATTTTGTGACATTATTTATTATTAAACATTTAACATCTTTACAGGACAAACTTCGGACATCAAGGACTTTTACATAAAAACAGTAAAGCCTGGAGAATCTGTAACTATGGAGTGTAACAATACTGAGGTCAAAAACAAAAATACTTTAGCTTGGTACAGACAGAGTTTTGGAAAAGTGCCTCAGGTTTTTGCGAGACCGTACCCTGGCACTCAGGGCTACATATTTGCTGAGGGATTTAATAATAGACGCTTTAGTGTTACTGTAAAAGACCAAAAGTTTGATCTCAATATTAATGAAATGATAGATGATGACAAAGGAAAATATTTCTGTGGATATGTGGAGGGAGCAATACTAAAGTTCACATCTGGAACACATCTGCAGTTTGAAGGTAAACAGTTTTACTCTGATAGCAGCCATGGAAAAGCTAAGAGTTAGTATCAGTTAAGCTTCCTTTCTATTTTTTATAACAGAATATATTTTATTTACCATTGGATTACTGGTAATCATGATCATCATTTAAAATGCCAATAATATTTTATTTTTATTGTTATTATTATTATTATTATTATAATTATTATCATTAGTAGTAGTAATAGTAGTATTTATAGAGTTACTGTATAAAGTTGTCACCAAAATGTGAATCCTTTCTCCATTTAAACTTTACTTGTGTGTATTATTGTTTAGGTGCTTCATCAAACAACCATCAAACTCCCACCAATCAGGTAATCCTATTAACTGTGATTTTGTTCTGTTAAATAAATACACATATTTATAAGTATCATAAGTAATAATTATTTTTTTTATTTTGTAATCCGCTTTTGTTTAGCCTGATGATGTCTAGCTAAGAAAACTTCATCTTCCAGAACATCGAGAGACACGAGGCATCAAACTGTTTATGTAATAATTTACCCAGTTTGATGGTCATGTATATTTGTTGCTGTTTTTGCTGTTTCCATGTTAACACTGAACCTCATTTATGGGCTTTATTTGATGAACACAGCTTTTAAAAATGATTAATATACTACATTCTGCTCTTTTTTTCTTGAATTAATGAAACCTTTCTATTTAGGACATTTTCTCTTGCAAGTGATTTCTTTAATGTAAAAGAGCATTGTTATTGATTAAAATATAAATACTCAATAAAACAGATATAATGATGTATAATGATATGCCCATGTTTCATGTATCCTATGTAACTTTTTTAAACGGTTTACTTTGTGCCTCCTTTATAAATTCTACAAATGGCACATTTATATAAACCATGGAGGTTTAATTTGGGAGACAACATGACAAAAAAGATTTAATAGGAAATCACTTTTTTTTACTCAAGACATTGTGAGATACCAAAATCGATACTCATACATATATGCCTTATATTTTTATCTTAATTATATGTTTATATATTTGTACAGAATATAAATGTACATTTTTTTAATGCAGCTATTTTAATTATTTAACTACATGCAGAATATCCAGCAGTGAGGACTTCATGTACTTTTCTGATAACAAAATTGTCCAAAAAAATAGGATTTAAAACTCAAAAATTTTATTAATGCAGATGAGCATTATAAGAACGGAACCTACTACTCATCTCTTCTGCAAATTCATCAACCAGTATATTACTGTAGAATCTATACCGACACATTTTCTCAAGCAGATAGTGCCAGAAATAACAGAACCCTGTTGAAAATAATTCACACAATAATTAAAAACTCTTCACTCAGCATTGGGTATGTTCCAAAATCTTTTCAATTGTCAGTTATTAAACCGATAATTAAGAAACCTGACCTGTCAGTTGTCCAATTATAGGCTGATATCAAACCTCCCCTTTATCGCTAAGATTCTGGAAAAGATAGTAGCGGAGCAGCTATGCTCATATTTTCATTAGAAATGGCATACATGAACTGTAACAGTCAGGAATTAGGCCTCATCACAGCACAGAAACAGCACTTGTTAAAGTAGTAAATGACCTCATATTGGCCTCTGATCAGGGTAATGTCACTATACAGTACTTGTGTTACTCGACCTCAGTGCAGTATTCTTTTTCAAAGATTAGAAAATGTAGTAGGAATTTAGGGTACAGCCCTCTCCTGGCTCAGATCCTATTTGACTGATCATTATCAGTATGTAGATTTAAATGGTGATTATTCTTCATGTTCTCTAGTGGAGTTTGGGGTTTCATAGGGTTCAGTTTTAGGCCCACTGCTTTTTTCTCTTAACATGCTTCCTCTGGGCAACATAATTCATAAATATGGTATTAGTTTTGCCTGTTATGCTGATAACATACAGGTGTATGTTCCAGCAAAGCCAGATGAGTAAAACAAGCTTAATTAAGTTGAGCAATGTGTGCAGGACATAAGAGACTGGATGTTAATTAACTTCCTGCTGCTTAATCCTGACAAAAAGTTATTTCTGGTTATTTGACCACATGCAGCTGAAAATAAAGCTTTTTTTTAATCAATTGCAACAGTAAAATATCTTGCAATTAAGGCAGATGTAAATATTATTCCAATGATAGCATTCTTTCATCTCAGAAATGTTGCCAAGATAAGGAATATTTTGTCACTAAATTATGCAGAAAAATGAGTCAATGCTTTTATCACCTCTAGGTTGGACTATTGTAACACCTTACTGTCTAGATATTCAAATAGATGCATAAACAAGCTCCAGTTAGTCCAGAATGCAGCAGCAAAATCGAACTTAGTCACACACTACAGGTAATTTGAAAACGTCTCGGGTTACTTTGCTTTAACCCTGTTCCCTGAAAAGGTGGAAACGAGATGCTGCGTGAAAACGCTATGAGAACATCTTTTCATGTTGCCGATTGTAAAGCATGTGCGTATCAAACACACCAAAGGTGAATTCCTCAGATTGATTTGTCTGAACAGACGTCCGGTCACGTGGCAGTGCGGCATTGGGACGCAGCATCTCGTTCCCGCCTTTTCAGGGAACAGGGTTACAGCAAAGTAACCCGAGATGTTCTCTTTCAAAGGCTACACTCGATGCTGCGTGAAAACGCTATGGGAACGAGAGTATCAACGTCGCTGCACTGCAAGTGTCTGGACCCCTGAGTTGTGTAGCGTGTGCACACAAGGCCGAGAGGTCTCAAAACTACGTCTGGGATACTGACTCGAGGACTCGTGAGCCCGGAGTGGCATGAACATCCAGACTATATAATTTAACAAATGTGTGCGGGGAGGAAACCCTCTGCATCACACACTTGCTGCAGGGGAATACCTCTTGCTAGTGCAATAGATGAGGCGATCCCCTTGGTTGAATGAGCCCTGATTCCTAGAGGCAAAGTAAACCCACGTGCCTCATAGGAGAGGGCAATAGCATCTCTCGGTTGCGGCCCCAAAACATGTAAAAGCTGCTCTGACTTACGCCACTGGCTAATGCGGTGGACGTAAATCTGAAGAGCACGTACTGGACAGTAAGTGAAGTCTCTCCTGCTCCGAAGCTGTAAGACGGAGGACAGAAGGCTTCAAAAAATTATAGGGTGCATGTTGTTAATGGAACTTTCGGAAGATAGTTCAGTGAGGATGCAAAATGGCGCTGACTAGCCCAGAGGCAAGTCTAGGCAGGATGGGGAGACTGACAGATCTCCAATCCTCTTTTAGATAGGCTATTAGAAAAAACATTTTAAGGGTCAGAAAACTGAGGCACTGACTCTAGTGGTTCAAAAAAAGGGGGTGTTTTCCCACAGTAACCCCATCAATTAGGATGTGACAGGCTGAAAAAGCAGTTACGTACGTCCTGGGAGTATTTGGGCACAAGCCCGAGGACAACTTTTTCTTGCAGAAACTCCAGCACTGAAACAATGCAGCAGTGGACTGGGTCTACCTGCTTCGTCATGCACCAACTTTCAAATTTTTTTCATTTGAGGGCATAAGCTCTTCTAGGGGAGGGAGCCCTAGCACTTATAATTAATAGTCTTAATTTTGCTGGCTGGGAGACCAGCTTGACTTAGTTGGTCCCGTTGAGGGACTGAACGTGAAGGTTCCAAAGCTTGGGCCGGGGGTGAAATATCGTCCCCTGCGCGTGAGACAGAAAATCCCACCTCATTGGAATCACCCATGGTGAGCCGTTGAAGAGGGATACTAGATCCGAGAACCACACTCTGGTCTCAAAACTACGTCTGGGATACTGACTCGAGGACTCGTGAGCCCGGAGTGGCATGAACATCCAGACTATATAATTTAACAAATGTGTGCGGGGAGGAAACCCTCTGCATCACACACTTGCTGCAGGGGAATACCTCTTGCTAGTGCAATAGATGAGGCGATCCCCTTGGTTGAATGAGCCCTGATTCCTAGAGGCAAAGTGAGCCCACGTGCCTCATAGGAGAGGGCAATAGCATCTCTCGGTTGCGGCCCCAAAACATGTAAAAGCTGCTCTGACTTACGCCACTGGCTAATGCTGTGGACGTAAATCTGAAGAGCACGTACTGGACAGTAAGTGAAGTCTCTCCTGCTCCGAAGCTGTAAGACGGAGGACAGAAGGCTTCAAAAAATTATAGGATGCATGTTGTTAATGGAACTTTCGGAAGATAGTTCAGTGAGGATGCAAAATGGCGCTGACTAGCCCAGAGGCAAGTCTAGGCAGGATGGGGAGACTGACAGATCTCCAATCCTCTTTTAGATAGGCTATTAGAAAAAACATTTTAAGGGTCAGAAAACTGAGGCACTGACTCTAGTGGTTCAAAAAAAGGGGGTGTTTTCCCACAGTAACCCCATCAATTAGGATGTGACAGGCTGAAATAGCAGTTACGTACGTCCTGGGAGTATTTGGGCACAAGCCCGAGGACAACTTTTCCTGCAGAAACTCCAGCACTGAAACAATTCAGCAGTGGACTGGGTCTACCTGCTTCGTCATGCACCAACTTTCAAATACTTTTCATTTGAGGGCATAAGCTCTTCTAGGGGAGGGAGCCCTAGCACTTATAATTAATAGTCTTAATTTTGCTGGCTGGGAGACCAGCTTGACTTAGTTGGTCCCGTTCAGGGACTGAACGTGAAGGTTCCAAAGCTTGGGCCGGGGTTGAAATATCGTCCCCTGCGCGTGAGACAGAAAATCCCACCTCATTGGAATCACCCATGGTGAGCCGTTGAAGAGGGATACTAGATCCGAGAACCATACTCTGGTCGGCCAACAGGGCGCTATCAAATAAGAGGCGCAAACGCTGTTGATGGACCCTTGCCAAGACTCCCGGGAGCAGAGCTATCAAAAAAAAACGCATAAAGGCGTAACCTGGGCCACATACGGGCCAAGGCGTCCAGACCCAGGGGAGCTGGAAAAGTCAGAGGGTAGTAAAGGGGACATTTGCTGATCTTGCGAGGCAAAGAGGTCCACCTCTGCTACATGAAATTTCTCCCAGATTAACTGACTACTTCGGGGTGGGGTTTACATTACCCGTGTGTCAGAGATTGACTGGACAGTACAACTGCTCCCACATTCATATGCCCTGGAAAGTAAATTGCCCTGAGGGACAGGAACCTGGTGCGCTAGCTATTAGTGGCGCAAGCACAGTCCGCCCTGGCGATTATTTTATGAGACTTCCATAGTGCTGTCCACCCACACTAGGGCATGGCAGCCTCTCAAATGCTGGAGGAAGTGCTTTAGGGCCAGAAATAGAGCCATCATTTCGAGGCAATTGATGTGCCGCGCGAGAAGATGGCCTCTCCAGCTCCCTTGGGCTGGACGGTCATCTAAGACCGCACCCCAGCCCGAGAAGAAAGCATCTGTCGTTAGCATCTGCGATGACAAGAAGTTAAAGTGGGACCCAGAGAAAAAACCGGGGTCTAAACCACATAGGAAGGGTCGAAGCACCTGGCGTGTAACTTTACTGGGGATTTGCCTTAGAGTGAAATCCCCTGGTTCTTAGCCACAACTGACATGCTCTCATGTGCAAAGGCCCAAAGGTGTCACCGTGGATACAGCTGCCATGAGAGCTAAGATCTCTGAAAGTGATGGTGACTTTCTGGTCTAGCTTGATTTCCTTAAGGGTGTTGAGAATAGATTCAACTTGAGCGGGAGACAGCTGTGCCCGCTTACGATCGAATCCCATGTGGCACCCAATGTGTTGTCCTTTAAGACAACAGGAAAGAACACGCTTTTTGTGGCGTTGGGTCTCAATCCTAAGAAACAAAGATGAGCTAGGACGACATGCTGATGTCCAAGCGCTAGCTACTAAGACTAGGCCAGCCAGTCGTCTATGTAATTCAATATGGATGCTCTGGAGTTATAAGAGCCAGAACTACATCCATGCATTTTGTATATGTGCGGGTGAGAGAGCTAGACCAAATGGAAGGACCCGATACTGGTAAGCTCTCCCCAAAAGCGAACCTCAGGAACCTCCTGTGCTGTGGCAATATTTCTATATGAAAATAAGCATCCTTCAATCGATTGTCACAAATCAATCGCTTGGTAGGATTTGAAAGCAATTACTTTGACAGTCAACATTTTGAAGCTGTATTATTCATTTTTGATAGCGGGACAGCCCGCGAAATCTAAAAATTGGACGCAGCCCTCAGTTCCTCTTGAAACCAAGAAAGACTGACTGTAGTAGCCTGACTCACTGTCTGGTAGGGGAACATATTCCCTGGCCCCATTCTCCAGCAACTTCTGTCGATGTGCAAACTGAATCCTGTAGCCTTTGTCTACAGTCTTTAGTACCCTGGGAGATAAGCCTGGCAGTAGCTTGCACGCTGCCAGCTGTACTTCCGAATGGGGTACAAGTTTTAGTACTTCGACTGCACGAGGGGTGTTAGTGGCTCGAAATCTTGGGATGTAGCAGGATAAAACCGAGGCACTAACATATCTTTAGAGATCGGTGTTGTCCGAAACACCAGAGGCGGCGGAAACTGAACACCGACCCGCTGGGTCCCCGTGATCTTAGGGAAAGACCGCTGAGTGCCGATCCCTGGGGGGATGGGGGCCGGAAGGTGAAACAGGAGCATCAAGGAGGAATGTTCTGTTCTTATTTTTGATGCCTGTTAGATTTAGCCATAAGTGTCTTTCAGCAGTCACCAAAGAGGCCATAGAACGGCCAAAAGCACAGGCTGTCTGTTTAGTTGCATGCAGGGATAAATCAGTAGCCCGGCGTAATTCAGTGAATGATTCTTGATTCACCATGCTGCTCGTGCTTAGATCTTTCAGCAGATCAGCCTGGTACGCCTGCAAAACCGCCATGGTGTGCAAGGAAGCGCCGGCCTGACCTGCTGCTTGAAATGCTTTCCATAAAAGGGTAGAACAAGTTCTACATGACTTGGAGAAAAGTGTTGGTTTCTTTAATGAAGATGATGCTGCAGGAGAGAGATAGCCCGCAAGCGTCTCTTCTATCTGGGGCATCATTGTGTAGCCTCGTGTTTTTGCATCCACGATATTCAAATAAAACGAAGTCGATGGAACAAAAATACTGAAAGAAATAGGATTTCTCCAAGAACGAGATATTTTGTTGTGGAGGTCATCAAAAAGTGGGAGAGAGCGGCGTTGTGGCTCCATCTCCTGGCCACCAGACAGGAATCTGTCGTGTAATTTTGAGTGTTTTGGGTGAGCTTGCTCCTGTGGCCAATCAATATGCAGTCGTTCGACTGCTCACGTTATAACTTTAAGCAGCTCCTCATATTCTCTCTCCTCTTTGGAGGAGCGTTCTGAGGAAGCTACTTCCATTTCCACAAAAGCAGGAGAGTGAGTCTCTTCAACGCACCCACGAGAAGCACCGGAGTGCGCTCGTGAAGTGGAAGGAGAGAGTTCGGGATCGGGGGAGAGGGCGAGAGAAAGGAGGGACTCCGTCTATGCGCGGCGCGCACGAAGCAGCTTCATGGGAAGAAGATCACAGTGCTTACACTCTCTATTAAGCCCTTCGAGAGCATGCTTCTCACCCAAACATTCAAAGCAGAATGTGTGAAGATCGCAATTCGAAAGGAAATTATCGTACGGAGGGGAATATCTAGCTCTAAACTCCACCATTATTGTCTGGTGAGTTTTATAAGCTTTAGATTTGCTGTTAGATTTTTAGTGATGAAGGCAAAAGATCTGAGGAATGTTTCCGGTTCACCTGTATTTATAACCTGCAGGTGCGTCTAATCAGATGACGTCACCCTACCGAGATTATATAGGCAAAAATTTGGCGTGTTTGATACACACATGCTTCACAACCGGCAACATGAAAAGATGTTCCCATAGCGTTTTTACGGAGCATCGAGTGTAGCCTTTGAAAGGGAACACTAATTAGCTTATTGTGCATGTTTTTGGACTGTGGGAGGAGACTGGAATACCTGGAGAAAACAACTACAACCCTGTAACAGGATAAATGTCATAGAAGATTAATGAATGAATAAATGAATAGTTTACATTTACTATATTACCTTGATTTGATGGCTAGGCATTCTTTCTCATTAGTGCAGTATTTACATGTCCATGCTGACAGCATTCTCTAAGCAGTTAGGTATTTATTGGTTTGTTATATAGGGCTATTGGGTCAATGCTGTACATGTTTGGCAATTTTGCCTGCAGTTTGCATCAACCACAATATTCATGACCAACCAATAGTGTGGTCTGGGTGCAGAAGCAACGCTGTATTTAACCAGTGAGCTAACACATGGGTTACATCATGTGTACAGTATATACATTTTACCACTGAATATGTGTTGTATACACCTGTCATACAGCCACACATTTAGACTTTGAAAAATGATGATGATAACCAAAGTCACTCAGCCAATGCATTATTGTTAAAAATATTAGGTACTTAATGTTACAATAGTCAAAAAATGACAAGTAGGTTCCGTTGCACTGATTGACTGATTGAGTAGCCTAAACTCAAGCAATTACTTTGCGGGAACAACGTAGGCTGGGCTGCCCATGATGGCAAGGGCCTTTTGGTCTCGTGTAGCATCGTTCCGCTGGTATGTTTTCTACTCATGTATGCGGTACTCCTCTCCTCTGTGGTCCTGAGAGAGGACAGTGCCAAGCCTGGAGTGTCAGGCATACATATGCAACAAAAAGGGTAGTATTCACCAAAGTCGGAGTTTCAGAGGATTGGGGAAGCTGGTGAAGAGGGTTATTACGTAGTTGCTGGAATGTGGTCTGTTTCTGAAGTCCATCACACTTTTTCTGGTTGACCTTTTTTTTGAGTAAATCCAAAAGAGCTGCTGCCACATCAGTGAAGTTAGAAACACAAGAAAGCCTGTACCTGAGTGAAGGGATATTTGATGTTCTATGGACTGTGCCTAGTCAGCACTTTCTTGAGTTTGCTGTTAGCCTGTGTGGTTGGAGGAGAGTGGATATCTTGAGCAAGGTGAATCAAGAGGGTAGTTGGTATTATGCTTGGGTTCTTGGTAAGGCCGGTGACACAGAGGTCAAATGTGGTGATCAAGGCCAGCTGAAACTAAAAGCAATGCCACGGAGGTGGTCATGGGTAAGTGGCAACTTAGTTTGGCTTCCGGTGTCACGGCTCCTTAGCAACAGTCAGCAATAGTTTTTTAGCATCTCCTTCACCTGCTGCAGGTCAGGTGGTGTGTGCCAAGTGGTGATCCTTGAGTCTCCTTGAGGTTATCAAAATAAAACTTGTTGCTTTTAGATCAAAAGTGTAGTGAGAATCTCAGCACTTCTAAACAGAAGTATGTTTATGTATCCTCTCCTATAATTTCTTTAAAGCTTGGCAGATTGTGTCCAGATTTGGCACTATACCCAAGTCACACTGCCCCATTATTCACTAAACAACCAGCTGTCAGGCTCCTGGATGATAAGTTGGAGTTCTGCCATATCAGATAATTTGGCCACCTGACTTGCCACCTGAGCATATTTATGACCTGATTTTGCACAAATTTGTGTAAAATCACACAAATGTACCTCTGCTCATGCCATCAGTTCTCACTGCAAAGACAGTCCATACTTCTGCATCTTCTCAATCATTTTTTCAACATACTATTTTCTTTGCATTTTTTTTCACTTTCACTTTTTCTGCAAAAGCCACGACTGCTAAGATTACCTCTGCTTTTCTTCTGAGCATGCTACATTTTGTTCGAATAAAACTTGTTTGCGGTTTTTGTTTTAATGTACATTGTGAGCCCTCACAACACGCACAGTAAGTCAAACATACCGTATTATCAGAGAGATTGCAGGTACAAATCAGTTGCTAAACTGATAAAAAAAATGAAGTGTGAGTTTACACAAAAAAAAAAAAAAAAAATCACACTGTCTGTCCACCTTAATGATTAACTGATTTTTCATCACTACACTAAAACTTCCATCAGAAAACACTGCACCGGATCTGACTACACCAAAGTAGTAAGTCTACTCTCACGCTATAAGGGATGATTACACTGTACAATTACAGTAAATAAACTTGATGGACACGCGCCCACATCCAAATCATTTGGCATAATTCCCCCAGAATAACTCAGGAAAGGTGAAACTAAGTAAGTAAAAATAGAGGACAAACTTTTTCATGATACCTAGCTAATGTCTGTTTACAAAAAGTAAGCTGCGATATACTGCTTTAAAAGTAATACATAATTCTTTTGTCCATGTTTTACCATAAAATAAGAAATGTTTAGGGGAAAGCATATTGATGCATTGATTTACCATTTGGACTTTTTGCTTTTCTTAGGAAAGTGGTGGTTTATTACTAAACACAACTTGGTAAACTGTAACAATGCGAATAAATAAACACGAATTCCGCAGCCTATATGTGTGTGTGTGAGTGTGTGTGTGAGAGAGAGAGAGAGAGAGAGTTCCCTTTTAAAGGCTACACTCGATGCTGCGTGAAAACGCTATGGGAAAATTTTTTTCGTGTTGCCGGTTGTGAAGCATGTGTGTATCAAACATATAATCTCAATCAGCTTATATAATCTCAATCAGGTGACGTCGTCTGATGAGACGCACCTGCAGGTTATAAATAGGAGTAAACCGGAAACATTCCTCAGATCTTTTGTCTTCATGACCGCATTGTGAGCGTGTGTCACAAACAAAGCAAATAAAAATTAAAAAGCAAAGAAAAGTGTTAACTCACCGATATAATGGCGGAGTTTAAAACTAGAGGTGTCCCTCCGTGTAAGAATTTTCTCGCGGAGGGCGATCTCCACACTTTTTGCTTTGAGTGTTTGGGGGAAAGTCATGCTCTCCAAGGGCTTGAGGGAGGCTGTGAACACTGTGATCTTCTTCCCATGAAGGTGCTTCGCATGCCCCTCGCATTCTTTAGAGAGCCACAAGCCGCGCTGCATTCCTGGGGATCAGAAGCCGATCTGGCCAAGGCGCGAGAGACAGAGTCACCCCTCATTTCTCTCGCCTCTGTTCCGATCGCGAAGTCTCTCCTTCCACTTCACAAGCGCACTCCGGTGCTTCTCGTGAGTGTGTAGAAGAGGCTTGCTCTCTTGCTTCTGTGGAAATGGAAGTAGCAACCTCAGAATGCTCCTCTAAGGAAGATAGTCATAACACGTGCAGTTGAGCGGCTGCACATTGATTGGCCACAGGAGCAAGCCTTCCCCAAACGCTTAAAATTAGATGACAGATTTCTGTCGGGTGGCCAAGAGATGGAGCCACAACGTCGCCACCAGGGTTTTGGGAAGCTAGGCTTTATGAACAGGTTTTTGGAAAATTTCTCCCACGCCGTGCTCAAGAGTCGAGACTGTCGGCCACCCAGTCTCGATCAGATCTGATTCTCGCCAGACGGGAGGTGCAGAAAGAAAGCGTCAGCAGCGGGCACCCCCTCGTAAAGAATGGGGTACGGCCCGCCGCTCCTCACAGGCCCCCTTAAAGAGGTCAGATCACCGCACTGTCTTCTTTTCAAAGAAGTTGTCCTGAAGCTTATGTGCCCAGGACCGTGGGAAAGGACCCCCCCGGGGAGGGGCGCGTAACACCCTTTCACATAGGAAGATGCCCTCCCTGGCACCCCCAGGGGGTCGGTGCTCAGTTTCCGTCGCCTTTGTTGTTTCGGACAACACCGGCCTCCAACAGTACGTTAGTCCTTCGGTCTTGCTGTAATCCAGGATGCCGAACCACTAACACCCCCCCGTGTAGCCGAAGTGCTAAAACTTGTGCCCCTTTCGTAGAAGCTGGCAGCGTGGAAGCTTCTGCCAAGCATATCTCCCTGGGTGTTAAAGACTGTAGATAAGGGCTACAGAATTCAGTTTGCACATCGCCCTCCGCGTTTCAACAGCGTGATTACCACCTCTGTGATACCGGAAAGGGCGCATCTGTTGACTCTTAAACTGCAGACATTGCTGGAAAGAGAGGCCATAGAACAGGTTCTCCTTCCAGACATAGAGTCAGGCTACTACAGTCATTATTTCCTGACTCCCAAGAAAGACGGGGGGCTGCGTCCAATCCTAGATCTTCGCGGACTGAACCGCTATTTAAAAAAGTACAAATTCAAGATGTTGACTGTCAAAAGCATTGTTTCACAAATTTAACCAAGGGATTGGTTTGTGACAATAGATCTGAAGGATGCATATTTTCACATAGAAATTTTGCCACAACACAGGAAGTTCCTGAGGTTCGCTTTCAGGGGGAAAGCTTACCAATATCGGGCCCTTTTATTTGGTCTAGCTCTATCACCCCGCACATACACAAAGTGCATGGATGCAGTCCTGGCTCCCTTGCGACTCCAGGGCATCCGTATTTTTAATTAAATAGACGACTGGCTCATTCTGGCCCAGTCTCAGGAGCTAGCGCTTCGACATCGGGATGTCGTCCTAGCTCATCTTACTAATTCATTAGGATTGAGACTCAATGCTGTGAAAAGCATTTTCTTCCCAGCTTACAGGACAACATACTTGGGTGTTATTTGGGATTCGATTGTTATGCGGGCACAGATGTCTCCTGCTCATATCGAATCCATTCTCAATGCCCTGAAGGAAATCAGGCTAGACCGGAGAGTGACTGTACATCACTTTCAAAAATGTTTAGGCCTCATGGCAGCTGCATCCACGGTGACGCCTTCTGCACATGAGAGCTTTTCAGTTGTGGCTAAGAGCCAGGGGACTTCATGCAAGGGCCAATCCCCGAAGGCAAAAAAGGGTTACGCGCAGAGGACTTCGTACCCTTTCTACGTGGTAAGACCCCGGTTCCTGACTTTGGGTCCCATTTTAGGCCCGTCTTGTCGTCGCAAGATGCTAAGGACAGATTCTTCCCTCACCCGCTGGGGTGCGGTCTTGGATGGCTGTCCAGCCCAAGGGAGCTCGAGAGGCCATCTTCTTGCATGGCACATCAATTGCCCTACGGCACTTCCTTCAGCAGTTGAGAGGCTACCATGTTCTAGTGCGGGTGGACAACACATCGGTAGTCTCCTACATAAATCGCCAGGGCGGACTGCGATCGTGCCGCTTGAACAAGCTAGCGAACAAGCTACAAGGTCCTGTCCCTCAGGGCGATTTACATTCCAGGGCATGCAGACTTATTGTCCAGACAAGCTGTGACACACAGGGAATGGAAGCTCCATCCCGAAGTAGTTAGTCAGATCTGGGAAAAATTCTTTACAGCAGAGGTGGACCTCTTTGCCTCCCAAGAGACAGCACAATGTCCCCTCTACTACTCTCTGACTCATCAAGCTCCCCTGGGTCTGGACGCCATGGCCCATATGTGGCCCAAATTACGCCTTTATGCATTTCCTCCGAAAGCTCCTTCCTCCGGCAAGGGTCCGTCAACAGCATTTGCGCCTCTTATTAATAGCGCCCTGTTGGCCGACCAGAGTGTGGTTCTTGGACCTAATATCTCTCCTCAACGGCTCACCACGGGTGATTCTAGTGAGGAGGGATCTTCTGTCTCAGGCGCAGGAGACAATATTTTATCCCCGGCCTGAGCTTTGGAACCTTCACGTTTGGCCCCTGAACGGGACCAGCTAAGTCAAGCTGGTCTTTCAGCCAATGTTATTGACACTATTTTAAATGCTAGGGCTTCCTCCACTAGGAAAGCCTACGCCCTTAAATGGAATGTATTTGGAATTGTTGCATGACAAAGCAGGTAGACCTAATTCACTGTTGTTAAAGCACCGGAGTTCCTGCAGGAAAAGTTGTCCTCGGGTTTTTGCCCTAGTACTCTCAGGACGTATGTAGCAGCTATTTCAGCCTGTCACGTTCCAACTGATGGGGTAATGGTGGGAAAGCACCCTTTAGTTTCCCGTTTCATTCGTTAATGAGGCCACCCACTAGAGTCACTGTCCCGTCATGGGATTTATCTGTCGTGCTCCAAGGACACCCCTTTCGAACCTCTAGAGTCAGCGCCTGTCAGGTTTTTGACCCTTAAGATAGTTTTTTTGATGGGCATTACACCTCTCTGAAGAGAGTTGAAGATCTGCACACCTTGTCAGTCTCCCCATCCTGCCTAGACTTTGCCCCTGGGTTAGTCAGGGCTGTTCTGCATCCTCACCAGAACTATCTTCCGAAAGTTCCATTCTCAACTATGCACCCTGTTGTTCTTGAGGCCTTCTGTCCTTTGCCTTTTACAGCTCCGGAGCAGAAGAGACTTCACTTACTGTGTCCAGTACGTACTCTTTAGAATTACGTCCACCGCACCAGCCAGTGGAGTGAAACAGAGCAGCTCTTTATATGCTATGGGGGCCGCAACCGGGGGGCGGCCGCCACCACACAGACTCTGTCACACTAGGTGAGTAATGCTATTGCCCTCTTCTATAAGGCACGTGGGCTCACTTCGCCTCTAGGAATTAGGGCTCATTCAACCAGGGGGATTGCCTCATCTATCGCTCTGGATAGAGGAGAGGTGTTCCCCTGCAACAAGTGTGCGATGCGGCAGGTTGGTCCTGCCGGGATGTGCCTGCTACTCCGGGTTCATGGGTCCTCGAGTCAGCTTCCCAGAGATAGTTCTGAGACCTCCTCGGTCTTTGTGCGCACACGCTACACAACCTGGGGGTCCAGACACTTGCAGTGCGGCGGCATTGGTATTCTCATTTCCATAGCGTTTTCACGCATCGAGTGTAGCCTTTGAAAGGGAACGTCTCGGGTTACTTTGCTGTAACCCTGTTCCCTGAAAAGGCGGGAACGAGATGCTGCGCTCCAATGCCGCACTGCCCACATGACCAGACGTCCCTTCAGACAAAATCAATCTGAGGAATGTTTCCGGTTTACTCCTATTTATAACCTGCAGGTGTGTCTCATCAGATGACGTGACCTGACCGAGGTTATATAAGCCAAAATTTGGCATGTTTGATACACACATGCTTCACAACCGGCAACACGAAAAGATGTTAGAAAAATGTCTCATCAGTCATTGCACTACGCCGGAGCACGAAAAAACTGGAGCTTGAAAAAAGATATATATATTATTTTGGAGGCAATATAATATTAACTGGACACAATAATTAAAAAAAAATTATAATTTAATCAATAAATCCTTACTATTATTTAGGCTAGTAATCTACACAATAATATTTTTTCTGTACATCGTTTAAAATAATAAAATAATTTGATTTAATCTGACCTGGTGCTGGTTATAGATTTGTAAGAAGGACATTTTCTATTTTGGCCAGCAGAGGTCACACTTAACAGAATAATAGTGCCACCTCAAACAGTCACTGGTGAGTAATGTAGTTGTTTTAGCATTGTGACATACCATTAACCTCTAGACTAACAAATACCTACATAGTGTTTTTTTCATAATAATGATATTTTTATTGAATTAAAAAAAATATATACTGTAACTATTATAAGTAAATAAAAAAACTTTTTTTTGTCAAATCTATATGAACCTTGAAGCCGTTTCACTTCTTTAGGGTGACTTCAGTACAGAGTCAGATTTGCAGACAGCAGCCGAAACCAATCTGGATTTAATTGTGTTACAGCCACACAGGGTGTTGCTACTGCGCTACTACACAAGAACCCAAACGTATAACGCTAGTTTTGGGGCTGTGTTTCTGCTAGAGTTTATGAAGAAATCTGTTAAAATAATTTATTATTTTGGTATTAATATACTCATTGTTTTATTCAGTCTAAATAGATTCATGAGCTCCACTGGAATGTGTACAGGCTGATGTTGTTTACTTCATCTTGTATATGATGAGCTGGTTTCATAAACCCATATTACTGTATTGGATGACTATATACACACTACTGCATAAACTCTCTTTAATTTATTCCAGTTTCCTCACAGCTGAAATTCCTAGAGTTAAATTAACACCTTATATGGGTCAGTGTTTTATTGACCGATGACATGCATGTGCGCACAAACACACACACACACAATAATGAAAACACTGCTCTGTTGGGAAACTTCTTTAAGAAAGAACCTCTCTAATGACACTTGCGCAGACACACACACACACACACACACACACTAACAGAATCACTGCTTTCAGACAGAGAGAGACTCTGGATCTTTAACAAGAACACATGTTTGGCAACTCTTAGGACACTTGCTTTTGCTTCACGCCTGCACACATTAGTGTTGATGTCTAGGGGAGATAGAAGGTCGACATAAAAAAAAAAGAAAAAAAAAGAATGTTAATAATAAAGGTGTCACTGATTACTAACAGGGGAGTGAACTGTGTACAAAAATGAGGCAAACTAGAGGCTTGTGATGAACGTCAGCAAACTTTAGTAAAGAATGTACAACAACACAATCAAACTCTCCATAGTTACAGTTGGAACAAAGGTTAAGATAATAAAAGAAACGATATTTACAAAAATATATAAGCATTTCAAATTGAAAACTCATCAGTGGAAGCCATGAGCGGAGCTTAAAGCAAAGGAATAAATAAAACAAAACACCTTTCAACTTTTACACGAGAATCAATCTAATCTAATAAACAAAACAGGCCGTAAGATTCCCGATATATACACTAACTAACCAAACATAAATTTAACTATTAGTTTCCGCTCCTTACTAGTGTTTATAAACAGGTTCTTGCTCTACGTGTTGCATATGTAGACCCTCAGGCACATTAACCTCGACTGGACACCGTGAATTGGAGATAAGTCCAACAACTTGTACTTGGTGAAGAAATAGCAACCAACAATACGCAAAGCAAACAAAGCATGGGTATGAGCTAACACCAGATAACCGCCACAACAATTAAAACAGGAAGTATAACAAATCGTCGTACACATTGTGAATGAAAAAAAGAAGCCGCTGTTGCGCGCGTCACTTCCAGACTCTTAGATACTCTAGTATACTCTAGTACTCTAAGGACGTCTCATTGGTTCTAAAGGGAACTGTCATCGTACTGGGAGTGAAGACTGACAGGGATGGTGTCCCTGCACCCAGCACCTGAAAGACATAGGAACCAAGAACACCAATAAGAGACATCCCAAAACACTATGTGACGTTACTCAGACCCTGTGACCAGCAGTGGCCACATTCCTGTCACCCAAGATCAGTCCATGTGCTGGTTGTACGCAGTCACAGGTGAGGACAGACACTTATTACTGTCCATCCACTTTAAAATACAAGAGATAGATCCCGAATCCAGACAACAGTTGTGGTCCAGGTTCCCATGTGGACAGAAATCACACAGTGTTATCATCAGTCTCTGTTCTTTATTAAACAGTGATGGGCAACAACATGATAATAAAATGAACTACTGTATATTATCATCATCAATCACTTATGACCATAAAGACTGCACACGCTTCTGTAACTTCATACAACTTCACCTTTTTGCATTACGATTTACATTTACATCTGAATATCACAAACATGTTTAGCTACATAAAGCAGCATTTCAGCTGCAGAAAGTAAAAGTGTTTGTGTTAAATAACATTATAAATAGCAGTGTCATAAGCTAAACAAAAACTGAACCAAATAGCTACCGTAAGCTAAAGCTACACAAAATTGAATAAAATACATTAAAACATTTACACACAGCTGATATTTATAAACACCTGTTATCTACATAATGCATTAGCTTAGCCACATGAGCTAACATGTTTATGCTAAGCTACATAAGGCTGCATTTTAGCCACCTGGAGCTAAAGTGTTTGTGCTAAATAACATTATAGATAGAAGTATCATCAACTAACTAAAAACTTAACTGAATATAAACTGAGTGAAATACATTACAACATTTACACACAGCTGATATTCATGAACATCTGTAATCTACATAAGGCATTAGCTTAGCCACATGAGCTAACATGTTTATGCTAAGCTACGTGAGGCAGTGTGTTATCATGATTAGCAGTGTTATCTACATGCTAACCTAAAATATGTAAGTGACAAAGAAAGACAATGTTTCACATAAACTGGCCAAAACTAGAAAAAATATAACATTATGAGTTTTATATGATCAGAATAAGGATTATATAAGATTTAATAACTCACACATGGTAACAGCTGGCTGGATTCTCCTCCTCTGTTCTCTGTTGGAGTCTCAGTGTTGTTCTGAGGTAAATCTAAACTCCTCCCACTGTCTCCCACAGATAAACTCCTCCCACTGTCCAGAACATTCTGTAGAGATTTAGAAACCTGTAATCTTCCACACATGCAGGGAACTTACTAAATCTATGTGTGTGTGTGTGTGTGTGTGTGTGGCCATGAGTGTACATAAATAAAAGTAGACCATTTACAGATTTAAATGATGAACTACACTCATGTGTATGATCGAATAAAGATCTTTGCACAGTTACAAGAAAAAAATGCAAGTGGATGCGCCGGTGGATCTGCTGACCTCTAAGGGTTTTAAACACAGTTTTTTAAAAGCCACACACACACACACACACACCTTTCGCTCAGTTTTACAGGCTCTCTCTTTGACATACACACATACCCTCCTCTTAGTCTTACACACACACATCTTTCTCGATTTCTTACATGCACGAACACACACACACACACACACACACACACATCAACAATAGGTCTCCTGGCTTACATTAAGATTTGCATGATTGTTAAAGTTTTGTATTTGATGCATGTTAAAGTGTAAACACTGCTTGGCCAAAAAAAAAAAAAAAAAAGTTGTACAGTCTAATAATTAGTCTGATCATTATTATCTTTGATTATGGTACATTCAGGGTTGTATTGTTTTAACCAACTTGTGGAAAATCAACTTTACTTTATTATTTTTATTTATTAAATCATGTTTTGGCTTGAGATTGATGATGAGAGTCAGACAGCTCCATGAAGTTTTCTCCAGCACATCCCAAAGCATTTCAATGGAGTTAATGTCTCGCCTCTGAGGATGCCGAATCATGTGCTTTCAGAAAAGTCACTGCCTCCAGAGGCTCGTACAGTGGACACTATGAATGATGGGAGCATCACTCCATGTGCATATAGACTCATCAGACCACATGACCTTTTTCCATTTCTTAAAAATTAGTGGTTTAATGTTTAGAGCTGGGCAACTATACAAGTGCCACATTTGGACCAGATGTGATAATGATCCCTGAGTCTGAGCTGGACCAGTTCTGGCCTAAATTTACACAATCTCTACAGAACATATCTGTACCAGTTTTGGCCTATTGTGCAAAAATAAACTGAGACAAATCTGTTTGCCAGGTTTGTTGGAGATTTTAGAAACGCCTGGGCCAGATCAAGGCCAATGTAATTTTGCTTCTGTGCAAAATCTGGGACAAATATACTTACTTATTTGTTTATTCATCGTCTTTACCACTTTATTCTTGTTTAGGGTCACGGGAGGCCTGGAGCTATCCCAGGGGACTTAGGGCACAAGGCGGGGTACACCATGGACAGGGTAGAACATTTAGAACATTTCAGCTAACACATACTTTTAAAGCACATGCAGGTCACACAAGAATGGGGAAGATGTCTAAGATAAACTGTAAGAGAGAAGTGCAATCATGAGTTTTTCAGCCAGTATTTTACACCATTCAGGAAGCTGAATGTTTCTTCCTATTTCTCTCTTCTCTCCTTTCTCTCTCTATAATTAGCATACCTAAGTGTTTGATATAGATGTTTTAATATTTGTAATATTCTTTTTAATTCCTGCCTTGGGTCTGTCATGAAGTTGCATGTTTTCTCTGGGCTTGGTGGGTTTCCTCTGGGTACCCCATTTTTCTCCGTTACTCTGTTTTTCTCCCACAGTCAAAGGACATGCAGATTAGACTAAATAGTGTTTTCATATGTATGTAGTGTGTGTGTGTGTGTGTGTGTGTGTGTGCATGCTTGTGTGCCATGTGATAAAGTTACATGGCTTGTGCCTTGAGTCCTCTGTCCCATAAACATGTTCAGAATAACCATTATACAGTGTTATAGAGTGTAATAAATAGGACTAATTACATTACAAACAATTTAAGTTTTTGAAATGTCTTTTGGGCCGAACAATGAAGTTTTTATTAGCATTGTTTGGTATTATTTAAATGGTGAATTAGTTACTATTTTATCTTTCTCTATTTAAATATGCACCAACACACTCTTTTGTCATTATACTATTTCTACATGGTAATGGTAGATATTTTGCCAAAATTGTGGCCAGAGGTTTTACGGAAGTAAAGTTTCTGTTAAAACATTGCCGTGACAATACACTGAGCACTTGTACAATACATTACATGTCTACAAGAAGTTCCCCAGAAGGATCATTGATTAAACTGTGATGCACAGGTCCTTGCATATGCAGGGATTTTACTGAACGTCATGATGTTTAGATGGTCTATCATGCCAAGTGGTGTAAGATGTTAAGTAAAAAGTACTGTATTTCTGTGACTGTGGTATTTGAGATACAAATGGTGACATGAAAGTAAAGCAAACATATCAAATGTGGAGAATGACGATTATGAGAGGCGGGACTCTGACTATTAATGGCAAATATCTTCTGTTTATAAAGCATGAACACTGAGTAGATAAATGAAAAGTTGTACTTATTTTGTTTTATTCTAGATGATAAATTTTAGGTTTAAGGTATGACTTCCTGTAATACTCTGAGCCAGTAGGTCTAACACAGGAGTGATTAATATTCTTCATAGTCTTTTCTTCATAAATTCATCATTTCTTTTTGAGGGATGGCGGGGGGGTGGTATTCAAAAACAGAAATAAACCTGTCCAGTAAAGTATGTTTCACATTGGTTGTCTTATGTAATACCGATATAGTTTTATTAACCCTTAGGAGTCTGACTTGCCGCCGGCGGAAAAAGTGCATTTTTTTCTGGTAACCGTGAAAAGAGTTTAAAATGCTCCGTCATGATTAATCATACACATTAGTGTAGTACATCATTTGAATCTGTAAAGGGTCTACTTTTTTCATGTACACTCACAATATCCACAAAACAATGTGCTTTTGTAAAATAAAGAAAATAAACAGGGTGCGCTTTTAGCCATCTTAGTCTCTGCGAAAATCTTTTTGAAACACGTCACTAAAATGAACTGAAACTCCGCGAATACTGCACAGACCAACGTGAGAAATATATCTATAGAAAGCTTAAAGGGTCTACTTTTAAATAATTGACAAAAAAAAAGACAAATATTCTCAGTTTATGTAATCCGTATAAAACCAAGGAGAGGCACTGAATTTCTGTCGCACTTCATTATCAGCTAATGACCCGCGGCAGGACACGCCCACACGTCAATCACACGGAAAACAGTCACAGGGTAATCTACATACGAGGTCACGCCCCCCGGGCAACGGCACGAAAACACACACAGACCGGCTTAAAAACACTCAGATTCAGTGAGTTTTCTGCACGTTTGGAAGATGGCACGCGCTACACAGCCGAGGAAACTCTTCAGATGATTTTGGGCAGTGAGGAGGAGTTTACATTTACCTCAGGAGAAGACTGTGTGATGGCGAACAAGGCCATTTTGAGGAGAGAACAGATCCAGCAGAGGACATTCAAACAAACTGCCATGACACTGGGTAAGTTATTAAGTCTTATATAACTCTTATTCTGATAATATTAAACTAATATTAGTAAATATTTTCCTCGTGTCAGCTTATGTGACACATTGGCTTTCAATGCCATTTATATAGTTTAGTGTAGCATGTAGATAACACTGCTAACAGGCTGCCTTATGTAGCAAACATGTTATTTCCTGGTGGCTAAGCTAATGTCTTATGGAGTTTACAGATGTTTATAATTGTTCTAATGTATTTCACCTCATTTTGGATAGCTTTAGATTATGGTTGCTAATATATATTTGGATCCGTTTTGGTTAGCTTATAACACTGCTATTGGTAATGGTATTTAGCACAAACAAGCTAGTTCCAGTTGGCTAAATATGTAGCTAAGAGACATAATGAATTTATGAATGTTTATGAATATTTCTGTGGTGTAAATGTTCATAATGCCTTTTGTTAAGCTTGTATTTACAAATACCTGTGTGGTAAATATGTGTGTATAGCATGTCAGGTGGATGGTGTTTGCTAATGCCTCAGGTGTAAATGTTTGAGATGCACTAGACTTGTCAAGTCTATTGTCCATCAACAGACACAGAGGGGCACAAAATGTATACACTTCATACCTATTAAGCGTCCATACCTATTAATTGCACATCCATTTACTATGAACAGTATAGGCTAACTTTTTTATTTATTTATTTATTTGTTTTTAGGAATGTGTCTGCATCACCCTTGCCTTCACCAGCACCTCACACCAGGACACCACATCAGGTTTGCACCATTTTACCATGAATGTTGTTTGCACTTTTTGCACTTTTTTTTTTATTTTGAACTGTTTCTGGAATTTTTGCAAGTGAATCTTAAGTTATTTTAAATAAACTACAAACAAAGTAATATGTTTCTGTCTTCTAATTATTTTCTTGTAACACTTTCCTCTGTGTAACACTTTTCACACACCTGACTGAAAGGGGTAATTATACAGCTCATTATGCGAGTCTTTGTCTTCTCTGGTGTGAATTACAGCATTATTCATGATCATTCACGCCTCCTCGCATACGGCCTTTCTAAACAAAAAGTGTCTTAGAAAATTTAAATGAATGTATTGTTTTCTGTAAATAAGTAAGAAAGGTGATTGTCACATCATTTTGAAGTAAAACCTCTACATTATAAGATCCAGGTCACAAAAGTCTTGTGCACAAATGTCATGAATGTGTTTTGTGGTCTTATTTCAGTGAGTTGTTTTTTTGTTGTTTTCAAAAATCAATCATAACATTTTTTTTATCCAATATACAAACTTGTACATACATGCTGCTCATATATTATTGTAGCCCAGTTTGTGCTGAATAAAATGATATCAGACTTTAGATATTTATATGTTTATAAGTAACTGAAAAATACACAAATGTCAGGACACGTCAGAATCTCTTCAGAGCTCCAAAACACCCTCAGACTCCTAAGGGTTAAGCAACAATGTATAGGTTAAATATTTAAAACAGGTTACTTTTTACCAATTTATTTTAAAACAAAAATACTTAATATACAAATATTTAGGTTTTTCATTTAATAGCATTTATTTTACTATCAGTAGACACTATGGCTAATTTAACATGAAAATATAGACATGCAAACATTTTGCAGTCCGCTGGAACATTTTCCCACATTTTGTGGCTTATTTTTCAAGAAGTGAAATTCAGGCAGAAAGTTGATTTTCAGTTTCATTTTATTTTTAACCTCTTTAGATTCTTCAACATATTACACTTTTCCTAACAGAAAGGAGAGTGAAAGTAGAACAATGTTAGAAACGAGGTCCAATAATGTATTAGAAAGTTTGTCCACCTTAAAGTTTTCAGTGATAACAACACACTGTTTTATTTTAAAATTTAAGAGAAACATGGATCAAAGATTTCAAAAGGTTGGTAACACGGCTGGACAAATTGGAGTAAGTTATAAAAGATCCCCAAACTCGATACTCAATGAAACCAGGAGATCAGAACAAAGCCCAAAGAAGCATTTTAGGAGATGTGTCTTAACATAAATGAAAGTGTATACAAAAAGTAAGAAGAATAAAGATTCATGTATTTTATGTGAGTAATTGTACCATTCTGTTATTTTATAGCATGTGCAGTTATATAAATGTAAAAACTAGTGAAATGAGTGAAAGCTGCAGTCTGAACATTTCTCACTTAAACAGCTGTGTGTCGTTCCCTTTATTCACCAGAATGAGACATACATGAGAAGCTTTAAAAAACTGGTTTATTTTGGGTTGGTTATTATTGCCTAGTGAGAGGAAGTAAAGGTTCAAAAATGCTTCACTGCAGCTGTTGGTGGAAATATAAGGGACGAAAAAGGAAGAGGGTACACATCTCTTTCAATGTCTTTGGTGTTGTTCTTTGTCATGGAGTCATTGTCAGTATTAACTATGGATACTTTTCTTAAAGCATCAAATAAAGATTCACTATAAAAAGGTGTTCTGTGCGTTCCAATACATTAATTAGGTCTTAACTTATTTGCGACTTATTCATGATATGAAATCAATATTTTTACCATTTTATTTTATTACAAACAGAGATGTAACGAAAAGAGCAGATTTGTTTTATTTACTTAATGGTTTGCAACTTAATGTTCCTTATCAGACAATCATACGTATTATAACATTATTCTTATTCTACTAATTAATATTACAAACAGAGGCTGGCCTGTACACAATGGTAAGAGTGACATGTTAACTTTACAGTAACTGTTTGATGTTTGTTTATTAGTTCATTTATTTTGTTGTTATAAATAGCTTAATTAATTATTTTATTTATATAATCTTGTCTTATTTTTTCTTTCATGACATTTTGTTTGGATGTCAAAAGTATTTTATTAAATAAAACAAATAAAATCAGCCATATTACTTTGTCATTTATTTTAAATCCCTTTGTGCATTACACTTATTACGCATATTAAAATTACACAAGAACAGTTTTAGGACAACACAATATGTAACATGTTACTACCTTAATTTCTCTCAGTCTCTTATTCTCTATAGAACTTATGTATAGGTTTACAGGGACTCCTTAAGGAGCCTAATCTGCATGTCTTCTGGCCATGGGAGGAAACCGGGGTACCCAGAGAAAACTCACCAAGCACAGAAAAAACAAACAAACCCCACACACACAGACACAACGTTTGGACCTAAGGTGAACCCTCAACCCTCCACTCATGCCGTCCACTTTAGAACCTCTAAATAGACTTCATAAAAGAATGTACAATGAATATTAAATCATGGTAGTATGTTCTTCAACAAAGGTTCAATAAACTACAAAAAAAAATTACAATCCAAAAACGTTTTACTGAAACATGCTAGCTGAGATAATCCACAACATTTTTTCACAAGTAGTACAGCTTGATATTTGTAATTGGAAAATATTATAAATTAATGTTAACAGTTATGTTTAATTATTTGCATTTGTTTCAGAGTTAAACTTAGTCTAGCTAGTTATCAGCGTATGTGCTGCATTAGAAGAAATTGTCAGATAGTAGTATTTTATTGACCAGATTAAGTCTGTTGACGCACTTATAAAGACTAAGAATTAAACTGATGAAGCGTTTGTATTTTGCTACTAGGTATAATCTGACACCCCGATGTAACAAATACAGGCACCCTTTAAAACAGAAGACACAAAAGTAAGAACATGGATAGGAGTCCATAAAGTAAACTAGCAGTCTTATAATCTGCATAAAACAGGAACACAACCATTAATAAAACACAAACATCAACAGTACGTAGTGCATTAATCTTCATTAAACTTCTTCTATCAGAGAGGTTCCAGCACACAGGACTGATAGAGCTCCAGTAGATCATATCTGTAAAGTCATGTGACTCATCACAGCATCAGAATAGACAAGAATTCACTGTGAGCTTCACATCTCTTTACAGCTAATGGACCAATCAAATCAGTCCACAGCTTCAAAACATCCAATCAGGCGTGAGTCTGGACCTGGTTTTCTACTGAACACACAAGTTCATTACCTCACTATCACTTTGTCTAAACAGGAACGATGATCACACTCTTTGTGGCTCTTTACTCTCTGCTTTGTCTCTGCACAACTGGTGAGGAACATTTTAAACTTTAACGTAAAATAGGAATTTTTCACATTTCCATATTTAGTAACATCATTAAATATTGAATATGAAACACTTTTTTTTTTTTACAGTAAACACTTCTGATATCAAGGAGTTTCAAGTGAAAACAGTAAACCGTGGAGAAGCTGTAACTATGGAGTGTAACATTAGTGAGGTTAAAAACAAAAATAGTTTTGCTTGGTACAGACAGAGTTTTGGAGAAGTGCCTCAGGTTTTTATAAGACAGTACGGGCAGAGTTTCACATTTTTTGAGGGATTTAATGATAACCGCTTCAGTGTTACTGTAAAGGACCAAAAGTTTAATTTCAACATTAATGAAATAAGAGAAGATGATGGAGGAGAATATTTCTGTGGATATGTGGAGGGAAGTACAGTAAAGTTCACATCTGGAACACGTCTGCAGTTTGAAGGTAAACAGTTTTACTCTGATAACCTGCTAATTCCAGATCAACACTTTAACCAGAATTATGTGTACATGTGGATTAAATGTTGAATATTTCACATTATTCATATTTAGTATCATTTCTGTTTATTTGCTGCTTTTCCAATTTATTTGTAAAGGTGAAGAGATGAAACCCTGTCTTACACCTGGAACACTTAACAAGAACACACACTCTGTTACACACCAGGGTTCAAACAGCAGTCATGGAAAAAGTAGTTTTAATAAAATAAATAATTTTCTATTTTTATAACAGACTTTTTTGTAGTTTAAACATTTTCCTGATAATAAATTCCTCAATGTTTATACAAGTTTTTCATTTTTATAGATTCCACAAATTACAATTGGATTATTGTCTTAATCGTCTCCAATATAATATCTGTTATTGTAATTGTGGCTCTGGTTGGAATTTTGTTTAAACATCAAAGAAAAGGTCTGTTTATTATTATTATTATTATTATTATTATTATTGTTGTTAGATTTACAGAGCTACTGTAATGTTATCTCTAAAATGTGAATACTTTCTCCATTTAAACTTTACTTGTGTGTATTATTGTTCAGGTTCTTCATCAAGCAACCATCAAACTCCCACCAATCAGGTAATCCAGTCTTCTATTCATTGTGATTCTGTTCTGTTAAATAAATACACATCTGACCTACAATCCACAATGTACAGAGAATTATAATAGATAACTATTTACAAAATATTAACATAATCATTATTTTTAGTCTTTAGTCTCGTTTTTCTAAACGTCTCTTGTTCTTTATCAGGCTGATGATGAAGATGTCTTGAACTATGCAGCTGTGAATTTTGCTAAGAAACCTTCATCCTCCAGAACATCCAGAGACACGAGCCATCAAGACGTTTATGCACAAGTTAAAATAAAATAGATGAACAGTAATTAACCCTTGGTGAAAAACAATAAAAAAGTAATTATTTATCCAGTTTGTCAACAGATGCTTTATTTTAATTAGACAAACACATTTTCTTGCAATTACTTTTATAACAAACAATTCAAATGTACTTGTATACCTTCCATTTTTCCTGAACTCATTACATTTGGATTTTTTTTAGGATTTTCTCTTAAATTAGCAAACATTTTTAAATGTAATAAATAATCATTTTGTAGCCAGTTTATTTGCATAAACAAGCTCCAGTCAGTAAAGAGTCTTACTAGAACCAGAAGATATGAGCTTATCACCCCTACCGTATCTTATTCACAGTGTCTTGGCTGACAGTGACATTTTGCAATGATTTAAAAATACTTCTATTGTTGTGTACCACTAAATAGTCTTGTTTCACTGTACCTCAGTAATTACTTGATATTCTATAATTCATCAGGCTTATTTTAATCAAAAGGTTCAGGCTATTTGTTGATCCCTTGCATTATAATTATGACAGCAGGAGACAGAGATTTATCTTACATTGACATTTAGGCATTTGGCAGATGCTCTTATCCAGAGCGACTTACAAAAAGTGCTTTAATGTTTACAACATTGGATACATACTTACACTGGGTTACCTAGGTTAATAACTAAGTACCATTAGTCCAACACATCTGAGTATTTTTTATTTTTTTTTGGGGGGGGGGGGGGGGGGGGGGTTTAGTCCAAGTACTGGAGAAACAGATGCGTCTTGAGTCGTCGTTTAAAGATAGTCAAAGTCTCTGATGTACGGACATCTAGAGGAAGTTCATTCCACCACCTAGGTGCCAGAACAGAAAAGAGCCTGGATGAATGCCGCCCTCGATCCCTGAGAGATGGTGGGATGAGGCGAGCAGTGCTGGAGGATCGGAGGGAACGTGGTGCAGTTCGTGGTGTAATTAGCGCAGAGAGGTAAGTGGGTGCTGGGCCATTTTTAGCTTTGTAGGCAAGCATCAGTGTTTTGAATTTGATGCGGGCAGCTACAGGAAGCCAGTGCAGGGAGCGGAGGAGTGGCCCATCTTACAGTGCCCCAAAGTTATGGAATAGACATTCAGTTGGGTTTTGGGAATCAGAGTTTAAGCCTATGTTAGGTGTGTGTGTGTGTGTGTGTGTGTGTTTTATATATAGGCTATGTGTTGAGCAAGCTGTCTTTCTACTTCTTTCTACATAGTGAAACACTTTATTGGCTATTCAGCCGTCCATGGTGATGGCTTGTGTATTTGACGTGGGTTGGCATTCACATTCTTCCCCCTGACACTACTATGAGCTGAATGTTTACAACCGAATGTGTAGCTTTTATTCTTACTTGCTAAAAAGTAATATTGTAGATGTGTGTAAAAAGGGGAGGCCTTCTGCTGACCCTTAAGGTTTTATGGGCTTTCAGTTTTTCTATTGCAAAGTGGGAGACCTGAGTCCAAGACAGTGTGTACACAATTAGGATGACCATATTAAATGTTAGATTACTTACCAACAGGACTTTTTTTTAACACTAGAAGCGCCGCGCCAGTGTCACCTACTAATAACGCGGTTCAGCGGTCATTTGACCGCCTATTGTTTTGAATGGGAAGCTGCTGCTGACACACAATGATCGCTAGATGGCGCTTTCACCCAAAGCAAATAGTTTAGCTCCCAGATCAACTTGCACTTGGACAATGCGCCATTCATTCCTGCGTTGATAATCAGCGATATCTTTTTTCATATTCTGAAAAAAACTGAGAAAACCTACTACAGAGTCTCTAAGGGGACAAAGGAAAAGGGGAAAAAAACAAGTCAGAGGGAAAAAACAAGTCATGTTTGGAATTATAACTCAAGGTTTTTGGCATGACAGCTATGCTGAGATTGTGGAATAGCTTACATTATTTTGTAAGAGCTGCTTCTAACCTGAAATATTCCAAGTAGATGTTAAATTTATATATATTATATGTGAAAAACTATTTCCCCCTTTCCTGATTTCTTTTGCATGTTTGTCACACTTAAATGTTTCTGCTCATCAAAAACCGTTAACTATTAGTCAAATATAACATCATTAAACACAAAATGCAGTTTTTAAATGAAGGTTTACGTTTTTAAGGGAGAAAAAAAAAATCCAAATCTACATGGCCCTGTGTGAAAAAGTGATTGCCCCCCTTGTTAAAAAATAACTTAACTGTGGTTTATCACACCTGAGTTCAATTTCTGTAGTCACCCCCAGGCCTGATTACTGCCACACCTGTTTCAATCAAGAAATCACTTAAATAGGAGCTACCTGACACAGAGAAGTAGACCAAAAGCACCTCAAAAGCTAGACATCATGCCAAGATCCAAAGAAATTCAGGAACAAATGAGAACAAAAGTAATTGAGATCTATCAGTCTGGTAAAGGTTATAAAGCCATTTCTAAAGCTTTGGGACTCCAGCGAACCACAGTGAGAGCCATTATCCACAAATGGCAAAAAACATGGAACAGTGGTGAACCTTCCCAGGAGTGGCCGGCCGACAAAAATTACCCCAAGAGCGCAGAGACAACTCATCCGAGAGGCCACAAAAGACCCCAGGACAACATCTAAAGAACTGCAGGCCTCACTTGCCTCAATTAAGGTCAGTGTTCACGACTCCACCATAAGAAAGAGACTGGGCAAAAACGGCCTGCATGGCAGATTTCCAAGGCGCAAACCACTTTTAAGCAAAAAAAAACATTAAGGCTCGTCTCAATTTTCCTAAAAAAACATCTCAATGATTGCCAAGACTTTTGGGAAAATACCTTGTGGACCGACGAGACAAAAGTTTAACTTTTTGAAAGGTGCGTGTCCCGTTACATCTGGCGTAAAAGTAGCACAGCATTTCAGAAAAAGAACATTATACCAACAGTAAAATATGGTGTTGGTAGTGTGATGGTCTGGGGTTGTTTTGCTGCTTCAGGACCTGGAAGGCTTGCTGTGATAGATGGAACCATGAATTCTACTGTCTACCAAAAAATCCTGAAGAAGAATGTCCGGCCATCTGTTCATCAACTCAAGCTGAAGCGATCTTGGGTGCTGCAGCAGGACAATGACCCAAAACACACCAGCAAATCCACCTCTGAATGGCTGAAGAAAAACAAAATGAAGACTTTGGAGTGGCCTAGTCAAAGTCCTGACCTGAATCCTATTGAGATGTTGTGGCATGACCTTAAAAAGGCGGTTCATGCTAGAGAACCCTCAAATAAAGCTGAATTACAACAATTCTGCAAAGATGAGTGGGCCAAAATTCCTCCAAAGCGCTGTAAAAGACTCGTTGCAAGTTATCGCAAACGCTTGATTGCAGTTATTGCTGCTAAGGGTGGCCCAACCAATTAGGTTCAGGGGGCAATTACTTTTTCACACAGGGCCATGTAGGTTTGCATTTTTTTTCTCCCTAAATACTAAAAACCATCATTTAAAAACTGCATTTTGTGTTTACTTGTGTTATCTTTGACTAATAGTTAATGTGTTTGATGATCAGAAACATTTTGTGTGACAAACATGCAAAAGAATAAGAAATCAGGAAGGGGGCAAATAGTTTTTCACACCACTGTATATATACACACTACTGTTTAAAAGTTTTAGAACACTTTCTAACTCCATGATGGTTCCTGATTTTTATTTCTTTCTACATTGTAAAGGAATGCTGAAGGCGTCCAAAAAATGCATTAATCTCCTTTGAACAGTTAATGGTGAGATGTTTCTGCTACTTCTGCTTTGTAAAGACTTCATAACGTCTCTAATCTGAGGGGCTGTTAATTGGTCATTTTTCAGGCTGATAACTCTAAATGAACTTCTCGTCTGTGGCAGAGGTAGGTTTTGGTCTCGCCCTCCTGGGACGGCCTTCATGAGAGACAGTTTCATTATGGTGCTTGACGGATTTTGCAAATGCACTTTACAATACTGTTCTCGCAAGAACTGTTACAGAAAGGCTGACCTCTGTGTCTTAAAATAACAACAAACTGTTGTTTTTGTTGTTGTTACATAATTACCTAATTCCATATGTGTTATTTTATAGTTTTGAAATCCCCAGTATTGTTATAGAATGTAGAAAATAAATCACTAAACAAAAACAAAGAAATTTGCAAGTGACCCCAAACTTTTAAACGGTAGTGTGTACAGTATATATATTTAGTGATTTATTTTCTACATTCTACAACAATACTGGGGATTTCAAAACTATAAAATAACACACACACACACACACACACACACATATATACGTAATGCGAAAAACATTTGAAACACTTTAATAAAAAATAGCAATTTTACATATTTTACTATTTTAATGACATTATTTAACATTAAATGTTATTTTTACAGGAAAAACACCAAGGAGCTTTATGTGAAGACAGTAAACTAGACTGGTGCTCGTACAGAGCGTTCTCCCGGTGGGCCGCTGGTCAATGTGGCGGCCCAGTCAGTACGTAAATTTATTTAAAAAATGACGGAAATAATAATTTTGCATCTCTTTTTTACACAGATAGATGAGTGCGTTAATCGAACGGGCGCCGCCGATAAAGAGCGTGTGTTTTGTAACGGCCAAAACTATGTTGCCCTTTATGAGTTGCTGCACGTGAGGAGGTGTGTGCACGCTTTAGTAAGATTAGTCAGTGGGCTGGTGATGTGTGAATATGTAGATAACACCACATATGTAGATGGTCTCACCACTGTTTTGTTTATATTGCAGTTTTATTAATTTAGGGCGACACCAGCTCATGACCAAAGTGGAAACCCACCTACATTAGAACATCATTATTCCCAATTTTCACAAATGATGTTTAGGATGCCATGGGGGTTTCCATCCATATAATAATTAAAATGGGCAAAACCATGTGGATGTTTGCGTGACCTCTCGCTCTATAAACAACAAAAGTATCCCTGATAGCAGATGACGAAGATCCACGTTTCTCTGGCAAATCCGCGTAACAGTGACATCCAGTCCACTGATTTGGCCCAGCTCCAATGCAGATTCGGTTCATGAATCTAGACTTTTTTTTTTGTCAAATTTTTATGAAAGTTGGAGCCGTTTCAGGAGTCAAAAGTCAGATTTGCAGAGAGCAGCCGAAACCGATCTGGATTCAGTTTTGTTCCAGACATAAAAGTTGTTGCTACTGAGCTATTGCACAAGAACACAAACGTATAACATGACTTTACCTGTTTGTTCTTCATGTAATTAGTCACAATTTATGGTATTGAATGAAGAACAAAATATGAAAATTGTAATGACAAGTAACTGAAGAATGTGGGGACAGATTTCTTGACAGAGAATTAGAGAAGAATCACATATATTCTAAGCAAATAACTTTTATAAATCTGACCTATTGATCATTGAACGTTTATGAAGAAATAAAAAGTGAGAACTGTTTACATTGACATTTGTTTACTATTCCCAAGAACACGTGTAACGATGTGGTCGGGCTATAAATAATAATAAAAATAACGGATAATAATAATGCAACTGTACATAAGTATAAATATATGTATTTTCTTTCATTGACTGACCACACCGTTCCCTGAGAAACAGATTATTTTTGCACAAAGAGCCGAATACTGTACACATCTGTCCTGCACATCTGATGTGAATCTGTGCCAGAGCTGGGCCAAAACTAGTAAAAAGTATTAACCATTGGTGAATTAAACTTTTAGTAATAATTGAGAAGTGTCATATTGCGTTGTATTCAAGTTGAGTTACCTCGGGATCATATCTGCTTTATTAAATTTACAAAAAAAAGGGGTCAATTTGGGGCTGTGTTTCTGCTGTGTTTTATGTAGAAATCTCTTAAAACTCTTATTTATTATTTTGGTATCAATTTATTGTCCAATCTAAATAGATTCATTTTAATGATGTTTGTCATAGAATTAAATGAGCTCCGATGGAGTGTGTACAGGCTGATGTTATTTACTTCATCTTGTATATGATGAGCCGGTTTCATAAACACACTGTAATGCTTCTTTACACCACGTGTAAAGACTTTACACTTCAGTTTATTCCTCACAGCTGAAATTCCGAGTTGAATTAACACCTTACTGTGTTTATATGGGTCAGTGTTTTACTGACCGACCACATACATGTAAGCACAAACGCACACACACTAATGGAAACACTGCTCTGTCGGGACACTTCTTTAACAAAGAATCTTTCTAATGACACACACACACACACACACACACACACACACTGTAGGGTTTAACAGGCCAACACAAATGGAGCAGTGAATCGGTCACCTTCCAGTAAAACGACGCCCTGCTGCTACTGTTATCTCTCTCTCGGTGGTGTAACACAGCGTGACATGTGACCTGGTCAAAAGAGGAAACCCAGATGGCTTTGACCAACCCCAGCTAAGTGTCGCAAATCAGTAAGCCGTTGGAAGAGGAAGAGACAGTTCATGACATCAGCAAATAAGGAAAGAAGCGGTTACTCTACTTCAACTCAGACGGCGCAGATCAACTCAAAACAGTGTAAATCAGCACAAATCCCTTGAATAGGGAAGTTTCACAACCCAGTCGCTGGAGGCGAACCTACGGATAAGAACAAAACATAATGACATAAAGTAAAACAAACAAAGCCTCATACCTTCCTGAAATTGGTGCTCGATTTATAACTAAACTGTAAGATTAAACCCAAGGCTCTGCTCTTGTGAATTTACAGTTCTAGTAAACAGTACTAGAAGAACTCTATTAACCTTCACCCTCTAAACTGTTTAAGTGTGTGTGTGTGTGTGTGTGTGTGTGTTTGTTTGTGTATGTGTGTGATTAAATAGCGTAGTTGCGTGTAACATAGACTAGTTCAATAAATTCTTGCTTCTTTATAAAGAACTGTTGTCTTGGTCATGTATTTTAAAGTTTAAATATTTGTCCAGATCTCACATTACTTTGCTCATTTTTGGAAAATCCCCGATTTTGTATTATCATCGATGGCCGCTGGATAAACAGGATCGGTAAGATACACTGAATCGTGCTATACGGTGGACAGATAGCATAGAAAGTGTACGCTATAAACTTTATTTCAGTTTAAACAAATTAACCCGAATCGCTAAAAATTCAATTTAACTGTGAACCAGAGAAGAAACCCTACAACACACACACACACACACACACACACACACACTAACAGAATCACTGCTTTCAAACAGAGAGAGACTCTGGATCTTTAAAGAGGTCCTATTATGCCATTTTAAAGGTTGCTAATATTGCTAAATGAGTCTCTTAAAACAGGTTACATGTATGCCAATTTTTTTCCCAAAATAAATTTAATTTTATCCCATTTCTAAATGATTTGTAAACGACTCATGTAAAGCAGTTTGAAGATTCAGTCTGTCTAAACCCCTCCTTTCTGTGAGCCCTCACTGCTGTGATTGGTCAGATGGCGCGGTGATTTATGACTGGTTTACCGCTACAGCGTGTGTTGGAAACGCCCATGACCACAACTGAACGACGGCTCTGGAGACCCGTCAATACATAGAAAAGATGGCGTCGGTTTTACTGTGTAATGACCAGCTAATTTTATATTAGCTGTGGCTACAAAAATCGAGAGGTCTTTTATCTTTGTGTCGGTGTTGCGTTAAAAGGCCGGTGAGCAAAAAGGACAAACACAAACAAGTAGATAAAGCAAAGGTGTATAAAGAATACAAAACTAAACAAAGTAAACAAAACAACCAATTAAAGATTTAAACAATATTTACAACCTACATATAATAAACGGTATGTGTATGTGTGTGAGTGAGTGGAGAATGTCAGAAGTCCATGTTTATTGTATGTGTGTTAGAGGAGTATGCTTCGGTCTCACCGGGGTTAATGATGTTCGAGAGGCCAATGACGGAGGGTGAGAAGTCCGGGGAATATGTCCAGTCAAAGATAATAAAATGATCCACAACAATCTCTCCTTCTCTTGTCCAAACAAATAACGCCAGCGCTGGTCCACCATAACTACTCCCCTCCCCCTCCCCCCTGCTCTTTTCCGGCTGTTCCTTTGAAGGCAGGTCAGGAAAAGGGCAAGGGACATGCACACTTCGCGAGTGTGTGATGCATTTTTGCCGTAGAACGGAAAGGCGCACGCGCACTTTGTGTGTGTGTATTTTTCCCTTCGGGGCGCCATAGATATGCATGCGCACTTCGTGAGTGTTAAGTTCAATTTTGGTGAACAGTGGAGAATAAACAGTTAAAAAGGATTTTGTGTGCTCTCGTTTTTATTGTTTTTTTATATTACAAAGTGTTCAAGCAAACCCGGCAACCCATTAACCAGAGTGTGTTAACGCTAATTGTAAGATGGCGGGGAAGTTGTTCGCGATGTAGAATGTGGGCGGGCTTTATGCAAATATGTTACGGAGTTATGCCGATCCGTAACAGAGTAAAAATAGATTTGCTAACGACTTGTTTAGGCGAATGTGAGCTGACTATTTTTTTAATAGACAAAAACTCCATTTATTGTGCACTGTCAGCTTCACAGATAGTGCAGATAGTTTATGTTCACATACAGCTACATGACACACTGCATAAAAGATCATATTTTAAAAAGTATAATAGCTCCTCTTTAACAAGGAACCTCTCTTAGGACACTTGCTTTTGCTTCACACCTGCACACACACTATTCTTAATGTTTAGGGGAAATAGGAAGCCGACATAAGGAAAAAACAAGAAAAGAAGAGATGTTAATATAATAAAGGCTAGCATTAATTACTTCCAGTGGAGTGAAGTGTGTATAATAATAAGGCGAACATTCAGGATCTAACAGTGCAAATAGGACAGTGTACGATGAAATAAGTGTGTTAGGTTTGTAAAAGCCCACTCTTACACCTTATACACAGTCACACATATTTGTGCCTCGAAAAGCAGGTCCTGTTTAACTTAAAACATAAATGAACATCACTTGTCACCTGGCTTTCCATGGTGTTATTACCCTGCGCTGCTTTAAAATGTAAACAGACTGTTAGGGTTTCCTATTCAGTTATTACTCTCGCTCTTGTTGTCTAGGGGGAAATAGAAAGTCGACATAAGAAAAAAGAAGGAATGTTAATATAATAAAGGCATTACTGATTACTAACAGGGGAGTGAACTTTGTACAAGAATGAGGCAAACTCGAGGCTTGTGATGAACGTTAGCAAACTTTAGTAAAGAATTTACAACAACACACCCAAACTCTCCATAGACAGGGAACTGTCATCGTACTGGAAGTGAAGACTGACAGGGATGGTGTCCCTGCACCCAGCATCTGATAGACATATGAACCAAAAACACCAATAAGAGACATCCCAAAACACTATGTGACGTTACTCAGACCAGTGGCCACATTCCTGTCACCCAAGATCAGTCCATGTGCTGGTTGTACGCAGTCACAGGTGAGGACAGACACTTATTACGTGTCCATCCACTTTAAAATACAAGAGATCGATCCCGAATCCAGACAACAGTTGTGGTCCAGGTTCCCATGTGGACAGAAATCACAAAGTTTCGTCTCTGTTCTCTATTTAACAGTGATGGGCAACAACATGATAATAAAATAAACTACTGTTTATTATCATCATCAATCACTTATGACATGATCATGATTAGCAGTGTTATCTACATGCTAACCTAAAATATGTAAGTGACAAAGAAAGACAACATTTCATATAAACTGTCCAAAACTAAAAAATATAATAATATAAGTTTTAAATGATCAGAATAAGGATTATATGAGATTTAATAACTCACTCATGGTAACAGTTTACTGGATTCTCCTCCTCTGTTCTCTGTCGGAGTCTCAGTGTTGTTCTGAGGTAAAGATAAACTCCTCCCACTGTCTCCCACAGATAAACTCCTCCCACTGTCTCCCACAGATAAACTCCTCCCACTGTCTCCCACAGATAAACTCCTCCCACTGTCTCCCACAGATAAACTCCTCCCACTAACACTTCTCTACTTTTACAGTACTCATACTGCTAAATTACTTTATAGTTTATTACTGTTAACATAAAACACAGTATATTTCTGTAGTTTTAACATAAATAATAAAATAAAAAAAATCTAAATCTAAATCTTAATATATAAAAAATGACAAATAAAAGGAGAAAAGTATTGCTCTGTAAATATCTATAAAATATACAATAAACACATCAGAAAGGATATAAAACTAATTTTTATTAAAAGGTAGAGTCAAAAAATGACCCAAAGGAACGAGTCACAGAAACATTTTATGTAACTAATTTTTTTAATAAATGCATTTTTTTTGCATTAAATTGCATAATAAAGGCTGCTCAAACCAAGACAACACATAAAAACTATAATATTTCCCAGAATACATTGTTTTCTTCAGCACATTAATGCTTCAATGAAAAACAGTACATTACTGTCAGAATAACTTAACAGTGTTTACAGCGGACCCGCGGGTGGTACTGCTGACCTCTAAGGGTTTTAAACACAGAATTTTAAACAGACACACACACACGCACACGCACACACCTTTCTTCAGTCTTACAGGCTCTCTCTCTCACACACACACATGTACCCTCTCCCTAGTCTTACACACACACTAATACTTCTCTTATTCTTACATGCGCAAACACACACAGCTTTTACTCAGTCTAAAACGCTCACACACATTTTTCCCTTATTCATACATACTGTAGATGCATACTTAATAACACACACACACACACACACACACACACATCAGTCTTATACAGGCTCTTTGCACTTTTTCATACAAACACAGAGATGAATTTTCTCTCACGCGGACACTCTTCTAAAACAGTTTTACTCTTCCTCTCACTTTTCCTTTTAATGACACACACAAACACACACACACACACACACACACACACACTGTTTTGCTGCATTTGACAAACATCTCCTAATAACCGACACAAACAGAAACATCTATCCGCAAAGGACGAGACATTACTGGTGTCACGTTCTGTAAAGATCAGCGCAAGACTCACCTTAGAAAAGGTCCTTAGAAATGTAGTCCCTGGAACCGTCTGCTCTCAAACACTAAACAAACTCACCGTACTGGGAGTACTGGCCTCGCAATGGGATGCAGTCCTTTTATTATTTTATACTGCAAACAACTTCAACTTAAGCAAATAAAACGAGGACGATTTATTGTGACAATAGTAAATACTAAGCAGAAAATGTTCCTAAGAACATTTTTGTACTATAACAGAACTCTTTTATACCCTGGTGCTGTGACTCATGTTCTAACAGCCTTATTCTACTAACCAATTAGCCGGTTCTAACCTTATAAGGTAAATACTAATGATTCACGCTGCGCGATTCTATCTCTACCTGAACTTAACACTAGCAGCAGGATACATATTCTTATCTTGAGGCTGGCTAACTGTCACTCTATAACGGGTCGTGCGTTAGTTGCAGACATCACGCCACACAGTTCATCTTGGGTATGAAGACCATCGCTGATAACCACAGTCTTGCAGATGTCAACAGCTTCCTTCTCCACATGTGTTGCAGCAATGTCAGGAGGTAGGATCTCCTCTCACCAGGCCTCTGCGCCTCTTCTTGAACCTCCGTCTTCCTTACCGAGCTGCGACTCGACCTGCTTGTTTATCTGACACATCTTTAGCCTAATTCCATACTGTACATCTCCTATAGTAAGCTGGGACATATGACAACTCAAAACATTGACCCTTTTCACAACAACACACAGACACACATTTTTGTCTCCTGCCTTACATTAAGATTTGCATGATTGTTAAAGTTTTGTATTTGACGGATGTTAAAGTGTAAACACTGCTTGGCCAAAGAAAAATAAAGTTGTACAGTTTAATAATTAGTCTGTTCATTATTATCTTTGATTATGGTACATTTAGTGTTGAATTGTTTTAACCAACTTGTGGAAAATCAACTTTACTTTATTATTTTTATTTATTAAATCATGTTTTGGCTTGAGATTGATGATGAGAGTCAGACGGCTCCATGAATTTTTCTCCAGCACATCCCAAAGCATTTCAATGGAGTTAATGTCTCGCCTCTGAGGATGCCGAATCATGTGCTTTCAGAAAAGTCACTGCCTCCAGAGGCTCGTGCAGTGGACACTATGAATGATGGGAGCATCACTCCATGTGCATATAGACTCATCAGACCACATGACCTTTTTCCATTTCTTAAAAATTAGTGGTTTAATGTTTAGAGCTGGGCAACTATACAAGTGCCACATTTGGACCAGATGTGATAATGATCCCTGAGTCTGAGCTGGACCAGTTCTGGCCTAAATTTACACAATCTCTACAGAACATATCTGTTTTGTCCCATTGTGCAAAAATAAACTGAGACAAATCTGTTTGCCGTGTTTGTTGGAGATTTTGGAAACGCCTGGGCCAGATCAAGGACAATGTAATTTTGCTTCTGTGTAAAATCTGGGACAAATATACTCACTCACTCATTTACTTATCGTCTATACCACTTTATCCTGTATTCAGGGTCACGGGAGGCCTGGAGCTATCCCAGGAGACTTAGGGCACAAGGCGGAGTACACCATGGACAGGGTGCCAATCTATAGCAGGGCACACACACATACACACACTCACACACTCATTCACACAGTGCAGCAATTTGGAAATTCCATTTAGTCTAATCTGGAGTGTTGGAGAAAACCAGGTACCCAAAGGAGCAGGTTCCTGGTGTACAATGTCCACTCCTTTTTAGACTTTACCATTGCTGTGGCGAAGTTATATGCATGTCGTACTTTACTTTTTGAAAAACAGTTACAGCAGCCACAAAGTTGGTGTAATCCTGGCAGAGCTTCTCCTTTCCGATTGTGAAATAGCTTAAAGAGAAAAGGACATTCCAGCTAAAACATGCTTTTGAAGCACATGCAGGTCACACAAGAATGGGGAAGCTGTCTAAGATAAACTGTAAGAAAGAAGTGCAATCTGAATGTTGAAGCTGAATGTTGCTTTCTTCCCACAGTACAAGGACATGCATATTAGGCTAAATAGTGTTTACAAATTGCTGTAGTGTGTGTGTGTGTGTGTGTGTGTGTGTGTGTGTGCATGCTTGTGTGCCATTTGATGGAGTTACATGGCTTGTGCCTTGAGTCCCCTGTCCCATGTCCAGAATAACCAGTATACAGAATGTAAGTGTAATAAATAGGACTAATTACATTACAAACAATTTAAGTTTTTGAAATGTCTTTTGGGTCAGACAATAAAGTTTTTTATTTGCATTCTTTTGTATTATTTATTTGGTGGATTAGTTACTCTTTTATCTTTCTCTATTTAAAATATGCACCAGCACACCCTTTTGCCATTATACAGCTTCTACAAGACAGTAATGGTAGATATTGTGCCAAATGTGTGGCCAGAGATTTTAAAGGAGGTAAAGTTTCTGTCAAAACATTGCCGTGACAATACACAAAAGAAGCACTTCTCATAGTGTCATGCAGTAATCCTTGCATATGCAGGTATATTATTGAACGTCATGATGTTTAGATAGTCTATCATGACAAGTGGTATACTGTAAGATGTACTGTATTTCTGTAACTGTGGCTTCTGAGATACAAATGATGGCATGAAAGTAAAGTGAAAGTGAACAACCAGCATATTAATTACTGTATGGAGAATTACAAGATTTCTTGTAATACTCTAAGCCAGTAGGTTTGCCACAGAAGTGTTTAATACAGTAGTCTTTTCTTTATAAGTTCTTCATTTCTCTTTGTGGGAAGAAATAAAACTGTCCAGTAAAGTATGATTCACGTTGGTTGTCTTGTGTAATACTGTCATAATTTTATTGAGCAACAGTGTATAGGTTAAAATATTTAAAAACAGATTACTCTTTAACATTTTATTTTAAAACAAAAATATTTATTAACTTTTCAAATATCTATATTTGTGTCATGGTGTGCGCCTGTGATGGGCGTGCTCCGAAATCTAATATTGCTCCTCGCTCACTCCCAAGTTCAACATTTTGTCATTTGCTGGCGTATTTTTCCACATTTTGTGGATTATTTTTCAAGAAATGAAATTCAGTGGGCAGTATGTAGATTTTCAGTTTCATTTTATTTTCAACCTTTTTAGATTCTTCAACATATTTCAGATACTGTACTAGATTCTAACTAACAGAAAGGAAAGTGAAAGTAGACCACGATAAGCAACAAGGTCCAGCATTCTTCTGAAAAATTTTAGATGCAACTGTGGCTCAGAGATGGGTGTTCTAAAAGCAAATGGCAACGTATATATTAAGATAAACAAAACAAGTGGAAAATATTTAACATCCCCTTTTTTATCTTATTAGAAAGTTTGTCTACCTTAAAGTTTTCAGAGATAACACAAAGTTTCATTTTAAAACTTAAGGTATAGAGATTTTAAGTTATAAAGAATCCCTAAACTCAATGCTAAATGAAACGAGCAGATCATTCAAAGAAGCTTTGCGTTTGAGAATTTGTGTCTTAAGATACATAAAAGTTTACATAAAAATGGAAAGAAGAATAAAAAAAACATCTATTTTATGTGCATAATTTCACCATTCTGTTATTAAATAGCGTGTGCAGCTATATAACTGTAGAAACAAGTCAAATGAGTGAAAGCTAATTCTAAATATTTCTCATTTGAACAGCTGTGTGTCGTTCCCTTTATTTACCAGAATGAGACATACATGAGAAGCTCTAAAAACCTGGTTTATTTCAGGTTGGTTATTATTGTCTTGTGAGAGGAAGTAAAGGTTATATTGGTACAAAAATGCTTCACTGCAGCTGAGGGGGAAATATAGTCTCAAGGGGCGATAAAGGAAGAGGGTACGCATCTCTCTCAACGTCTTTGGTGTTGTTCTTTGTAATGGAGTCATTGTCAGTATTACCTATGGACACTTTTCTCAAAGATTCTAATGAAGATTTACTATAAAAAGGTGTTCTGAGCTGTTCTTATTCATGATCTGAAGTCAATATTTTTACCATTTTGTTTTAATCACATGCATAGATGTAAGGAAAAGAATAGATTTCTTTTATTTACTTAATTGTTTGCAACTGTAGGTTAGTGGTCCTTACCAGACAATTATAACATAAATTATTAATATTACAAAGAGAGGCTGGCTTGTACACAATAACTGTGACATGTAAACTTTTGCTTTTTATGCTGTTTGATGTGTGTTTATTATTTATTTATTTTGTTGTTTCATTTTGTTGGTATTAATATTTTAATTTATAATTTTATTTATATAATTTTTCTATTTTTTTGTTTCATGACATTTTGTTTGGATGTCAAAAGTATAAAAAAAATAAATAGAATTAGTCATATTACTTTGACATTTATTTTGAATCCATTTATATTAAAATTACGCAAAAACAGTTTTAGGACAATAATAAAATGTAACATGTAACTACCACAGAATCTCTCTCAGTCTCTAATTCCCCATAGAACTTATTATGTACAGGGTCACAGGGACCCCAGGGGAATTGGAGCATGAGACATGCAAGCACTCACACACTGTGGGGAAGTTAAAAATGAAAATGAGCCTAATCTGCATGTCTTCAGACCATGGGAGGAAACCAGGGTACCCAGAGGAAACCCACCAAGCACAGGAAAAACATGCACACTCCACACACACAGACACAAAGTTAGGACCCAAGATGAACCCTTAACCCTCCACCCATGCCGTCCTCTTTAGAACTTCTAAAAAGACTTCTTTAAAGATTATCCAACAAAGTTCCAAAAAACTACAAAAAGTCGTAACATTCTGAAAATTTTCTACCTGAACCTGTTAGCTGAGATGATCCTTAACACTTTTTCACAAATATAACGTAAGTATTGTTTAAGTATAATGATATGTTTGATTATTTGCATTTGTTTCAGAGTTTATATATATATATATATATATATATATATATATATATATATATATATAACTGGTAATGTTGCTGTTATCACTGTCTTTAGTTAAACTTAGCTACATAGCTAGATAACAGTGTAGGTGCTGCTTTAGCAGGAATTGGCAGATAGTATTATATTATCGACCAGATTAAAAAAATAATCTGTTGTAGCACTTCAAAAGACAGACTAAGAAATAAACATGACACCAGACAGACAGCAGAAACAGACCAGCTCCCAATTTCGAATGCTAGGTGTTTGTATTTTGCAACAAGCTTGGCATAACCTGGAACCCTGATATAACAACTACAGGCACTCTTTAAAACAGAACACTTAAAAATAAGAACATAAATGAGGAAAAAGTAAACTAGCAGTCTTACAATCTGCATGAAACAGGAACAAAACCATTAGTAAAGCACAAACATCAACAGTACGTAGTGCATTAATCTTCATTAAACTTTTTCTATCAGAGAGGTTCCAGCACACAGGACTGATAGAGCTCCAGTAGATCATATCTGTAAAGTCATGTGACTCATCACAGCATCAGAATAGACAAGAATTCACTGTGAGCTTCACATCTCATTACAGCTAATGGACCAATCAAATCAGTCCACAGCTTCAAAACATCCAATCAGGCGTGAGTCTGGACCTGGTTTTCTACTGAACACACAAGTTCATTACCTCACTATCACTTTGTCTAAACAGGAACGATGATCACACTCTTTGTGGCTCTTTACTCTCTGCTTTGTCTCTGCACAACTGGTGAGGAACATTTTACACACTTTTATTTAAAATAGGAATGTTACATGTTTTACTAATTCATTAAAATTAAATATTAAACCTTTTTTTTTTTACAGGAAACACTTCTGACATCAAGGAGCTTCATGTGAAAACAGTAAAGCCTGGAGAAGCTGTAACTATGGAGTGTACCGTCAAAAGCAGAAGTAATTTAGCTTGGTACAGACAGAGTTTTCGAAAAGTGCCTCAGTTTTTGGTGAGACCGTACAGTAACACTCAGGGCTACATGTTTCCTGAGGGATTTAATGATAGCCGCTTCAGTGTTACTGTAAAGGACCAAAAGTTTGATCTCAACATTATTAAAATAAGAGAAGATGATGAAGGAGAATATTTCTGTGGATATGTGGAGGGAAATATACTAAAGTTCACATCTGGAACACGTCTGCAGTTTAAAGGTAAACAGTTTTACTCTGATAACCTGCTAATTCCAGATCAACACTTTAACCAGAATTATGTGTACATGTGCATTAAATGTTGAATATTTCACATTATTCATATTTAGTATAATTTCTGTTTATTTGCTGCTTTTCCAATTTATTTGTAAAGGTGAAGAGATGAAACCCTGTCCTACACCTGGAACACTTAACAAGAACACACACTCTGTTACACACCAGGGTTCGAACAGCAGTGCTGGAGAAGGTCAGAGTTTTAAACAAATAAACTTTTTTTACTTTCTATAAAATAATTTTCCATTGTTAATTTTTTTATTCTATATAGTTTTTTATTTATATATTTGAAAAAAAAATCAATTAAATAAACAAATTATAATAAACAAATTAATAAATGAATTAAGAAACTATTGTCAAGTAATATAATTTCTGTTTATTTGCTGCTTTTCCAATTTATTTGTAAAGGTGAAGAGATGAAACCCTGTTCTACACCTGGAACACTTAACAAGAACACAACCTCTGTTACACACCAGGGTTCAAACAGCAGTAAGGTTAAATTTTAGAAGGATGTTTAATTAAATAAACTTAATTTCTATTTTTATAACAGACTTTTTTGTAGTTTAAACATTTTCCTGATAATAAATTCTACAATATATATATATATATATATATATATATATATATATATATTTTTTTTTTTTTTTTTTTTTTTTTTTCATTTTTATAGATTCCACAAATTACAATTGGAATATTGTCTTAATCGTCTCCAATATATTATCTGTTATTGTAATTGTGGCTCTGGTTGGAGTTTTGTTTAAACATCAAAGAAAAGGTTTGTTTATTATTATTATTATTATTATTATTATTATTATTATTTATAAAGATACCGTAATGTTGTCACTGAAATGTGAATCTTTTTTCCATTCACATTTAATCTTTACTTGTGTGTATTATTGTTCAGGTTCTTCATCAAACAACCATCAAACTTCCACCAATCAGGTAATCCAGTCTTCTATTCATTGTGATTCTGTTCTGTTAAATAAATACACATCTGACCTACAATCCACAATGTACAGAGAATTTTAATAGAAAAGTATTTACAAAATATCAATGTTATTATTATATTTAGTATTTTAATCCGCTCTGGTTTATAAACGTCTCTTGTTCTTTATCAGGCTGATGATGAAGATGTCTTGAACTATGCAGTTGTAAATTTTGCTAAGAAACCTTCATCCTCCAGAACATCCAGAGACACGAGCCATCAAGATATTTATTCACAAGTTAAAACACATTAGATGAACCGAAATCAACCCTTCCTTGAAAAATAATAAAAAGTAATTATTTATCCAATTTGACAACAGATGTTTTATTTTAATTAAACTAACACATTTTATTGCTGTACCTTTTATAACAAACAATTATATACTAGTATACATTTCTTTTTTCCTGAAATCCTTACAGTTAGATTTTTCTTAGTATTTTCTCTAAAATAGTAAACCTTTTTTATATGTTATAAATAATCATTGTTGTAGCCAGTACAACAGTAAACATATTTTTTCCAGTTACTTAAAAATTTTAAGGGCCTTTAAGAGCCACAGGGCTGAATATAAAAATAAGTGGTTTGTAATTTTGTTATACTGTCTTATAAAATCCCAAGACTCATTTTCAAATCTCTGATTGTTACAAAATGAGAATATTTCTGGAACAATCAGATATTTGGTAATGTGTCTTGGGATTCTAAAAGCCAGTATAAGCAAAATTACAAATTTGTCGAGGAATGCAAAGATTGTCAGTTTAAAATTGTAATAAAATAAAAGAATAATAAAAATATTGTAAATAACAACAAATTTGATCTTAACATTATCAAAACATAAGCCGGGGATAGAGGAGAATATTTCTGTGGAGAGGTGGAGGGAGCTGTATTTTAATTCCCTTTTAAACCACTATCTCCATGCATTAAACAGCAACAATATAGAAGATAAGTGATTTAAGTCCTCCACCGGCTGTTCACAGCAACCCTCGACTACTTGTTTGGGTCTGTCAGTTGTATCCTGCAGTCTCTCCCACCACCTGATCCAACTCACTACCAGATGATCAGTTCACCACTTTGCTCCTCTCTTCACGCGAGTGTCCATAATGTACTGTATGGACACAGATTAGATGAAACAACTGTAAAGTCGATTATTTTTCTTTGGCTCAAGGCATTCTGGTACCAAATACTTATGACTTGCCTTGTGTTTGAACATGGTGTTTGTTGTGGACAAACCATAGTTACCACAAATGTTCAAAAACAATTCATTACTGGGTTTCAATCAGGCAGGCGGTTCCTTTCAATCACTCTCCTACTGGTGTCCCAGTCATGGCCATTGATGTCTTCCAGCAGAACAATGGAGTCTGTGTTTGGGATTGAGGGATATTCTCTCTCTCCCTCATCAGACTAGCCAATTAGGGTCATTTTTCAATATGTTATGCCACCCCCTGTTGTTAAAAGGATGCAACTGTCTGTTTCTCATCTTTTAGAGGAAGCATGTACATAGCGTTTCCCCTTTCTGGTTGGTAGCTGTTGTGTGATAAAGGAGACCTAACTTGAGAGTGGGAAATGGTCATTAAGTGAATAAATGATGTGAAAAAAATGCATTTAATTTAATTTAACATAAATGTGTAAACCTGTAGTACTAATTATTTGTTTCATAACTTTAAAGATCACATCATGCACACAATTAAGAGTTGGGGGGGGGGTGGGGGGGGTCTTGCTTGTCTGGTAAACATTCTGTGTAAAAGTACTCAGACTGCTTGCTGAGAAATGTGATTGGTTCAACTTGTCACCTTATGTTTTGCTTCAACAGTAGTGAGAATGCAAATTAGCAGACTTTCCTAGAGAGCACAAATGTAAATGTAAACAAGAGTACTTTTTAGAAGAAATCAGTAAAATCCAACTAACATTGTTCCTGTTTAAATGAAAGACTTGGGTCAATAATCATGTTGATCTGGAAGATGTCTATTAATTATAAATTGAACAAATGTTCATTATATATTACAGATTTATTTACATGTAATTTTATTATGGTAATTAACCTCATTTGCATTTTTAAATCTGCAGTTTAATTTCAATTTAAATAGTCAAAGCTCATAACTACTTTTTCTAATTTTAAAAGCTTATAGTTTTCATTAATCAATAGAAACTATACCTTTACAAATGTTTTAGCTACACTTGTGGGTAATTTAAAGTCATTACAATATTCACAATTTTCATCATCTTTTTTAAAGCTCCAAAACAAAATAAAACCTGAAACAAAAGCTTAAGTAAACCCCCCCCCCCCTCCCGTTATTATTTCAAAATAATTTGCCCCAGTGGTTACTTGACCATGAATAATAACGAAACAGGCTAAACAGGACCGGACCTGAATAAGGGCCCCACAAAAGCCTCAGAAATAAATTTATTTTGGTTTGTAATGACGGTGATCTTTATAGTTTCTGTTATTATAGAAACTGATAATAACTTCCAAGATAAAGTCTGATTATTTGTCAGTTTTTTTCCTTTATCTAATCGCCATGCTTGTGTTGCAAAACATTCACTCGAGCAAGAAGCAGAACCCCAGGCTTCCCTAGCATGCTTGATTTTTCTTATTAGCTTTTTGAATATTGTCCGACTTCACAAATATTTTAAATGAACTTTCCTGTACACAGAAAAGACCTTCTAGCACCTACTAAAGGACAAAGATGAGATACTCAAGCATCATGTAAATATAGACACGGTTTTCGTATAGCACCGAAAAAGATTGTAAAATTAGACAAATAAAACTGTAAAAATAATAACGAAATGGTGTTTAAATATTAACTGTATCACATTTAGAACCACCTAAAAGTAATGAACAGAAGAGGACAGAATGAAAACCAACCCAATGTTTTTTTGCTTATAACCCAGTGAAGTGAGCCTCAGCACAGCGGCTAAACTGTAAAGTAAATATATTTAACTTAAATTACACTTTCAGTTAGATGTACAGTAAGAGTGTAACTCACGGATGAAAAACTATTATACAGTATATGTGTCTATTTAAGCATGTAGAGAAGTTTGTTAGTGTAACAGAGAGACGGGGAAAAGCGCATCTCAGTCAGACTTTGACTTTTAACGGTCCTTTATTTTACAAAAGGTTCATTTTTTAAAATGACAAAAATATTTCATATAATTAAAATAAATAAATAAAATAAATAAATAGGCAAGTGTTTTAATTAATTAATTAAATAAATAAATAAAAAACTTTCAAGTAGCAAATTATGGGATAAAAAGCTTAGCATTGGGCCAGAGTGAGGAAATGAGGACATGATGACAAAAAGACAAAACAGAAAGAAAACATTGGTGAAGATACCGTGTCCAAGGCCAAAAATTTGACCCTTAAATGTAAGGCTTAAAAGGGAAAAAAAATCATGTTGTATACTCACTCTCACTCATCTTCTATACCGCTTTATTCTGTATTCAGGGTCGCGGGGACCTGGAGCCTATCCCAGGAGACTTAGGGCACGAGGCGGAGTACACCATGAACAGGGTGCTAATCCATTGCAGGGCACACACATACAAACACTCACACACTCATTCACACATTACGGGCGATTTAGGAACGCCAACGCCAACCTGCATATCTTCGGACTGTGAGAGGAAACCGGAGTACTCGGAGAAAACCCACCAAACACGGGAAGAACATGCAAACTCCATGCACACAGAGACAGGACTCGAGTCTGGACCCTGAAGGTGCAGGGCGACAGTGCTAACCACTACACCACCGTGCCGCCGGAATGCTGTATACTTTTGACCAAAAAAAAAAAAAAAAGTGTAGTAAGGCAAATTAGTACATTACAAAGGTTTTAAAATTTTGAAAAAACTTAGAGCAGTAAAATTTTTTTATTAAAATAATAATACATAGAGTATATAGTGTTTTAAAAACAACTCTCTCTTTCTCTCTCTCTCTCTCTCTCTCTCTCTATATATATATATATATATATATATATATATAAAATTAATTTTTTAAAATTAATTTCTTATATATTTTATTTTAACTTGTTCATAAACGTCTTGATGGCTCGTGTCTCTGGATGTTCTGGAGGATGAAGGTTATATTTTCTCTTTTTTCTTGAACCCCAAGGATATTTCACAGTGAGTGTATTTGGTAAAAATGTCTGGCTAATCCACCTAGCTGGTTGCAGTTGTGGGCAGAAACATGATGTAGAAAAATTGTCTTCTTTCCCTCATAAATCGTAAAATGCATTTCCGGAAAGGCAGCTACAACTTTAAAAAGTTATCAGCCGTCCGGTGAAAGCTACACAATGGGCGAGAGCAAACCTAATGTGGGCCTGAAGGCAGATAAAAAAATGACACCATTTTCTGACCCTTTTCCTAAACACTGAGTAAAAAAATATTTAACTAATTTAAATTACTTTATTTACCATATTTGGCTTCTTTATAAAAATCCCATGAGACAACAACAAAAAACATCAAATGTAAAAAAAAATAGGCATTCCTGTTGATGTAACTATTAGAATTAAATTACTGTTTCTTAAATAATTTGAATCATTACTTTATTCATTAAAATGTATTATTGTAACAGCCACCATGAAAACAGCAATAAAAAAAAAAGCTGACCTGATTTAAATATAAGACATTGCTTCCTGGGAAAAATACATCGTTTAACTTTGTTTTGATCCTGATTTTTTTTGCTATTTATTCATTTTAACTTGTGCATAAACGTCTTGATGGCTCGTGTCTCTGGATGTTCTGGAGGATGAAGGTTTCTTAGCAAAACTCACAGCTGCATAGTTCAAGACATCTTCATCATCAGCCTGATAAAGAACAAGAGATGTTTTTAAACCAGAGCGGATTAAAAGAATAAATATCATGATTACATTGATATTCTGTAAATATTAGATTTTTAAATTCTCTGTACATTGTGGATTGTAGGTCAGATGTGTATTTATTTAACAGAACAGAATCACAATGAATAGAAGACTGGATTACCTGATTGGTGGGAGTTTGATGGTTGTTTGATGAAGAACCTGAACAATAATACACACAAGTAAAGATTAAATGGAGAAAGGATTCACATTTCAGTGACAACTTTATACAGTAACTCTATAAATAATAATAATAATAATAATAATAATAAATAAATAAATAATAATTATTAAAGTAAACAAACCTTTTCTTTGATTTTTTAATAAAATTCCAACCAGAGCCACAATTACAATAACAGATATTATATTTGAAGCTGTTAAGGCAAAAATCCAATGTTTATATCCTGAAACAATAAAAACTTAAATAAATATTGGATGATTTATTAAAAAGAACATTTTTAAGTACATAATTATCTGTTATAGAAAATAAAATGAATTTTATTTGATTAAAACTCTTACCTTTTCCATCTCTGCTGTTTGAACCCTGGTGTGTAACAGAGTGTGTGTTCTTGTTAAGTGTTCCAGGTGTAGGACAGGGTTTCATCTCTTCACCTTTACAAATAAATTGGAAAAGCAGCAAATAAACAGAAATGATACTAAATATGAATAATGTGAAATATTCAACATTTAATGCACATGTACACATAATTCTGGTTAAAGTGTTGATCTGGAATTAGCAGGTTATCAGAGTAAAACTGTTTACCTTCAAACTGCAGACGTGTTCCAGATGTGAACTTTAGTATATTTCCATCCACATATCCACAGAAATATTCTCCTCCATCATCTTCTCTTACTCCATTAATATTGAGATCAACCTTTTGCTTATTGACAGTAACACTGAAGCGGCTATCATTAAATCCCTCAACAAAATCATACCCCAGATTGTTACTGTATGGTCTCGCCAAAAACTGAGGCACTTTTTCAGAACTCTGTCTGTACCAAGCTAAATTCTTTTTGTCCTTAACCCCACTAATGTTACACTCCATAGTTACAGCTTCTCCACGCTTTACTGTTTTCACGTGAAGCTCCTTGATGTCAGAAGTGTTTCCTGTAAAAAATAAAGTGTTTAATATTTCATTTTAATGAATTAGTTAAACATGTAAAATGACTATTTTAAGTTAAAGTTTAAAATGTTCCTCACCAGTTGTGCAGAGACAAAGCAGAGAGTAAAGAGCCACAAAGAGTGTGATCATCGTTCCTGTTTAGACAAAGTGATAGTGAGGTAATGAACTTGTGTGTTCAGTAGAAAACCAGGTCCAGACTCACGCCTGATTGGATGTTTTGAAGCTGTGGACTGATTTGATTGGTCCATTAGCTGTAATGAGATGTGAAGCTCACAGTGAATTCTTGTCTATTCTGATGCTGTGATGAGTCACATGACTTTAAATATATGATCTACTGGAGCTCTATCAGTCCTGTGTGTCTACACATAAACACAATACGATTAAAGTGTCCAAACTTTTGGATAGGCACTGTCTATGTTTATGCACATAGTATCAGTCAACAGTTTGGACACTACAGGGAGTGCAGAATTATTAGGTAAGTTGTATTTTTGAGGAATAATTTTATTATTGAACAACAACCATGTTTTTAATGAACCCAAAAAACTCATTAATATCAAAGCTGAATATTTTTGGAAGTAGTTTTTAGTTTGTTTTTAGTTTTAGCTATTTTAGGGGGCATATCTGTGTGTGCAGGTGACTATTACTGTGCATAATTATTAGGCAACTCAACGAAGAACAAATATATACCCATTTTAATTATTTATTTTTACCAGTGAAACCAATATAACATCTCCACATTCACAAATATACATTTCTGACATTCAAAAACAAAACAAAAACAATTTAGTGACCAATATAGCCACCTTTCTTTGCAAGGACACTCAAAAGCCTGCCATCCATGGATTCTGTCAGTGTTTTGATCTTTTCACCATCAACATTGCGTACAGCAGCAACCACAGCCTCCCAGACACTGTTCAGAGAGGTGTACTGTTTTCCCTCCTTGTAAATCTCACATTTGATGATGGACCACAGGTTCTCAATGGGGTTCAGATCAGATGAACAAGGAGGCCATGTCATTAGTTTTTCTTCTTTTATACCCTTTCTTGCCAGCCATGCTGTGGAGTACTTGAACGCGTGTGATGGAGCATTGTCCTGCATGAAAATCATGTTTTTCTTGAAGGATGCAGACTTCTTCCTGTACCACTGCTTGAAGAAGGTGTCTTCCAGAAACTGGCAGTAGGACTGGGAGTTGAGCTTGACTCCATCCTCAACCCGAAAAGGCCCCAAAAGCTCATCTTTGATGATACGAGCCCAAACCAGTACTCTACCTCCACCTTGCTGGCGTCTGAGTCGGACTGAACCCTCTGCCCTTTACCAATCCAGCCACGGGGCCATCCATCTGGCCCATCAAGACTCTTATTTCATCAGTCCATAAAACCTTAGAAAAATTAGTCTTGAGATATTTCTTGGCCCAGTCTTGACGTTTCAGCTTGTTTGTCTTGTTCAGTGGTAGTTGTCTTTCAGCCTTTCTTACCTTGGCCATGTTTCTGAGTATTGCACACCTTGTGCTTTTGGGCACTCCAGTGATGTTGCAGCTCTGAAATATGGCCAAACTGGTGGCAAGTGGCATCTTGGCAGCTGCACGCTTGACTTTTCTCAGTTCAAGGGCAGTTATTTTGCACCTTGGTTTTTCCACCGGCTTCTTACGACCCTGTTGACTATTTTGAATGAAACGCTTGATTGTTCGATGATCACGCTTAAGAAGCTTTGCAATTTTAAGAGTGCTGCATCCCTCTGCAAGATATCTCACTATTTTTGACTTTTCTGAGCCTGTCAAGTCCTTCTTTTGACCCATTTTGCCAAAGGAAAGGAAGTTGCCTAATAATTATGCACACCTGATATAGGGTGTTAATGTCATTAGACCACACCCCTTCTCATTACAGAGATGCACATCACCTAATAGTCAAGTCAAGTCAAGTCGCTTTTATTGTCACATCACGTACTGGTACACTGGTACCGTACACGTGAGTGAAATTCTTATGTGCAAGCTACACAAGCAATAGTGGTGTACAATTATAAGAATAAATATACATATGGATAATACAGAAGTAAAATATAGTGCAAGTGTTATTAAAGAAAAAAAAAAATATATATATATATATGTATGTATATATAGAATTAAAAAAAAAAAAAAAAAGTGAGCATAAGTATACACATCTACACATATACACGTCTATGTATATATATACACATACATATGTATACATATATCTACATATGCACATACGCACATATGCATACATGTATATACCCATACACACACGATTGTGGGAGTGTTTACTTGTGTATAACGTATAAGGAATGATCGCAATGATTGTTGTGCAAAAAGGCAATTATGTGCAGTGTGGAGTGCATAAAGTGGCTTAGTGACTGTAAAGTGACATTGTGAAAGTGACAAGTGGAGACCTATTGGTCAGTGTTCAGTAGTCTGATGGCCTGATGATAGAAGCTGTCCCTCAGCCTGCTGGTTCGGGACCGGATGCTTCCATACCTCCTGCCTGACAGGAGCAGTTTAAATAGGTGGTTACTGGGGTGACTGGAGTCTTTGATGATCCTCCTCGCTTTCCTCAGGCACCGCTTCCTGTAGATGTCCTGGAGGGAGGGAAGCTCACCTCCAATTATCCTTTCGGAACACCGCACCACTCTCTGCAGAGCTTTGCGGTTGTAGGCGGTGCTGTTGCCGTACCAGGTCGTGATGGATCCAGCGAGGATGCTCTCGATGGCACAGCGGTAGAAGGACCTAAGTATGCGGGGGCTCATGCCAAATCTTTTTAGTCTCCTGAGAAAGAAGAGTCGCTGCTGCGCCTTCTTCACTGTTTTGTCAGTATGAACTGACCATGTGAGATCCTCTGCTATTTGGACACCCAGGAAGCGGAAGCTGCTCACTCTCTCCACAGCAGCGCCGTTGATGATGATGGGGGAATGTGCACCCCTACACCTCCGGAAGTCCACTATCAACTCTTTGGTCTTTCCGACATTGAGGGAGAGATGATTCTCCTGGCACCAATGTGTCAGGGCACTGACCTCATCCCTGTATGCCGTCTCATCACCGTTGGTGATAAGACCCACCACTGTTGTGTTGCCGCAAACTTCACAACGATGTTGGAGCTGCTAGTGGCCGTGCAGTCGTATGTGTAGAGTGAGTACAGTAGAGGACTCAGTACACACCCTTGTGGAGCACCCGTGTTCATTGTGACGGGGGATGAGGTGATACTGCCCAGTCTGACCATCTGGCGTCTGTCGGACAGGAAGTTGAGAACCCAGCTGCAGAGAGAGCTGCTCAATCCTAGATCTTGTAGTTTCCTGTCCAGCTTTGAGGGAACGATGGTGTTGAATGCAGAGCTATAATCTACTAGCAGCATTCTCACATACGTATCTTTTTTCTCCAGGTGGGTGAGGGCAGTATGTAGAGTCAGGGCTATGGCGTCATCAGTGGACCTGTTGTGGCGGTATGCAAATTGTAGAGGGTCCAGTGAGTCCGGCAGCGCAGAGCAGATGAAGTTCCTGACCAGCCTTTCGAAGCATTTGCTCACGATGGGGGTCAGGGCTACTGGTCGCCAGTCGTTCAGGGATGTGATGGTGGAGGATTTGGGTACAGGGACGATGGTGGCCATCTTGAAGCAGGCTGGGACTACAGACAGAGAGAGGGAGAGGTTGAAGATGTTCATGAACACTCCAGCCAGCTGAGCCGCGCATGATTTAAGGACACGGCCGGGGATTCCGTCAGGACCAGCGGCTTTGCGTGCGTTTACCTGTCTGAAGCACTTCCTTACATCCTCTTCAGACACCGTGTGCGCACTTACGTCATCCATGATGCGTTCGCTGGGCAGTCTCGTGTTGTTTCCTGTGTCGAATCTAGCGTAAAATACGTTTAGATCCTCACACATAGAGGCCGTGGTCTGCGGTGTGCTGGTTTTCTCTCTGAAGTCCATAATTGTATTCAGTCCCTGCCACATTCTTCTAGGATCATCAAATTGTTGTTCCACTTTATCCCTGTACTCACATTTCGCAGACTTAATAGTCTTCCGAAGTTGATAGGTGGCGTGTTTATATTCCAATGTGTTAGCAGAGGCAAAGGCAGAGTTCCGTGCTGCCAGTGCCATGCGAACATCACTGTTTATCCATGGTTTCTGGTTTGGATAAATTTTTACTGTTTTGGATGGAACAACGTCATCTACACATTTCCTGATAAATCCACAGACTGAGTCTGCGTATTCATCAATGCTGTCTGCAGCCATTCGAAACATTTCCCAGTCCACGTGATCAAAACAGTCCTGTAACATCGAATCTGATTGGTCCGACCAACAGTGCACCGCCCTTAGGGTTGGAGCTTCCTGTTTCAGCTTCTGCCTATAGGCAGGCAGAAGCAGAATAGAGCGATGATCTGATTGGCCGAAAGGGGCGCGGGGGAGGGCTTTGTACGCATTCCGGAAGGTAGTGTAACAGTGGTCGAGCAGCCGCTCTCCTCGTGTGTTGAACTGAATGTGTTGATGGAGTTGGCTTTGTTAAAGTCTCCAGTCGTAATAAACACTGCCTCTGGGTGCGCGGTTTCCTGACTGCTGATCGCGCTGTACAGTTCCCCGTGTGCTCGGTCAGTGTCGGCTTGTGGGGGAATATAAACAGCCATAATAATGACTGCTGAAAATTCCCTCGGTAGCCAGAATGGACGGCACATAAGCATCAGAAACTCCAGGTCCGGTGAGCAAAAAGACTTTATCGGGTGCATGTTTGCATAATCACACCAGGAGTTGTTTATCATGAAGCACACGCCGCCGCCTTTCCTTTTTCCAGTTAGCTCCCGCGACCTGTCTGCGCGGTGCACGGAGAATCCTGGTAGCTGAATCGCGGAGTCCGGTATCTTGTCCGACAACCAGGTTTCTGTAAGGCAGATCACGCAGCAGTCCCACGTCTCCCGCTGGAAGGAGATTCGTGCCCGAAGTTCACAAAGCTTGTTCTCCAGAGACTGTACGTTTGCTAGTAATAAGCTGCACTCAAAAAAATGAACATGGCTACCTGTTACATGTACTAAAATGTAATATGTGTTTTGTACATAATAATTTCATGTTTCCAAGATAAACATGAATAAATTATGTTGTATTTACATGAAATTCAACAACTTAACATGTATTAGATTTAATCATGTTGAGATAAACCAAAGAGATCTTGTCACTATGAAAACCGGAAATAGCAAAACCGGAAATATCGCGAGAAGACATCGCGAGAAGAGAACACAGCGTGTTGAGAAGACAAACGTTTGGCAGGCGTGTGGAAAAGGTAAGCAGGAATTAATTCCCGTCTTTCTAAATAGAAACGAAATACTGAACATAAATGTCACCTTCTGTTTAGCGATGTTTAGTCACGTTATTTTGGTTTAAGCTATTCATTGTATTTTTAATCACACTTAAAATGCCGACGGTTATATGCGCGTGCTTAATCTGCGGTTCGGTTCTGGTTTCGGTCTGTTCTCATGAGTTGTGAAGCGAGAGGAAGAAAGTATAAATATTGTTCATTTGATAAATTAAGTATCATGAATTTTAATTGAATTTATTTCTGTATTTTTTCACAGGAGTTTGTGAGTGAAAGTGTCCTGTCTGCATCTGACTTCAGGAGTTACCTCAGTGACCAACCGTCTCTAACAGTCATATTTAAAAGTCATAACGAACAGTTATAAAGTACAAAACTTTCTGTTGGTGTTAATTTTTTTTTCTATGATTAATACTTATTTGTGGTGTTTTATGTTTTGTACATCTTTTTAAATTAAGACTTCATTTGTAAGTTGCTGCTGGTGTAAAACAAAAAATCTCCGTTTTATCCCGTTTGTCTTATGCTTCCTTCCTTCACAGAATTCTGTTGACCAGGGCTTGAAATTTAAATTTACTTGAGTTAGATCAACTTAATTTACAACTGAGAAATGTGTTGTACCAACGCTATTCATTTATGTTAACAGTATTAAATTATGTTGGACGCAGCTGTAGTAAATAAGTTAAATGAACCTAATAAAATTTATTTGACTGAACCTAAGAACATTAAGTTGGGCCAACAAAATTGCTTAACGCTGAAAGAAAGCCATTAAATCAGGTGGAAATTCTTTCCATAATTTAATTACGTTCATTCAACAAGTTATTTTTTTGAGTGTGGGGAGCGGTCGTCTGTTACTGCGCCGTCTCAGTTGAACCAAAACGCCGGATCTTCTACCTCTACGCCGGCGTTTGCAGGTTCCAGGACCAGGATCCAGGACAAAGGCGTCTCGGACGAGATGAATGGGGGATTTGTGAATGGAGGATCTGTGTTCCAAAACTTGAACTCCGGAAAACGGTAAGAAAGTCCTGCTCTTATATCCAGTAATGTTTGGCGGTTGTAAACAAAAAGACATAACGTGTTACTAGTAATAAAATAAAATAAAAATAGAATTAGATACCAAAAACCACTATTGCTTGAGGGAGCTCGCGACGAGGCAGCCATACTCGGCGCCATCTTGGATCGTACTCATATGCTTAATTGGTAGTAGGCTTTCGAGCCTATACAGCTTGAAGTAAGACAACATACATAAAGAGGATGATGTGGACAAAATACTCATTTGCCTAATAATTCTGCACTCCCTGTAGTTCTGATTTATTTTCTACATTCTAGAATACCGCCCTTGACTTGGTATATATAAAAAGATTTATTACTGCTTTTGAAATCTCTTACATTTAAAAAAATAAATCTTGTCAAGTGGCCCAGGCTGAACTCTGTCCTTGGTACTGTATATCAAAGCAATTAACATTATCTGCAGACTCTGACATTTGAGGGGGAATATTGATGGGAGTTTCAGACCACTGCGTATAGGTTTCTCCAGCATATACCAAACATTCTCAATGGGGTTAAGGTCTAGACTCTGTGGTGGCTAATCTAGGTGTGACAATGCTCCCTGAACCATTCTTTTACAATTTGAACACCAGATCATTCCCCTACAGTCCCTGAGATTTTTGTACAGTAGGCGTTAGGCATGATGGGTGTATCACTTTACCCACCTCTCTTCTTACCCTGATGTGCCTATTAGTCTGGAACAACTAGCAAACAGAAGCCTTTTTCCTCTCCTTCTAGGTTTTGCTAATGTGTCGGACAGTTCTAAATCCAATTTTAGAAGTTTCAACAACCTTCTTAGTTGTTTTCATTGCTTGATACAATGTGAGCATGAATGAACATAGTGTGTGATTTCATAGCGTGTTTTTCACTAATTACCTATCTTTATGTTGCCGAACACTGAGGGTTTAGAAAGAAACGGATATCTTGCCAATTATGCCAGATGCAGGGCGATGGGCAACAGAAACAGTTTAATTCAATACAATTTAATTTTATTTGTATAGCGCTTTCAACGATTTACATCATCACAAAGCAGCTTTACACAATAAAAAGAATTAAGTTTGTATGAAATCTGAATGTGTATAAATCAAAATTATATGATTGTCCCTGATGAGCAAGCCGAGGATGACGGCGACAGTGGCAAGGAAAAACTCCCTGAGATGGTAATAGTAAGAAACCTTGAGAGGAACCAGACTCAACAGGGAACCCATCCTCATCTGGGTGAAAACAGATAGCAGGGATTGATGTGCATAATAATATGCGAGACTGGAAGTTCAATATAAGAAGAGATGTGTAAGATTAAAGTCCAGTTTGTTCCTGGATGCTCAGGTAGACTGTGAGAAATTCCAGTCCTGAACTATTGAGCGACTGAAGTCACAGGTCCTCAGAGAACAGCTGTCTGCATCAGTCGAGGACAGGACCACCTTCATGGAAAAGTGGAACCAACCCCAGTCACCACACGCATTCCAGGCAGACCACACGGGGGCATCCATGTGATAAGATCTCCAACCAGAAGCAGGACTCCAGGATGAGTTAGAGAGGTCCAGCGGGCAGAGGGGGTCTGGATCACTGGCAGCTCAGGAGCGACATGTATAGCTCGACAGAGAGATAGGTAGAGGAAAAAGGAGAGATGGAGAGAGAGAGAGGAGAGAGCAGAAAAGGAGAGAGCAAAAGAAATGGAGAGATGGCCGTTAGGTATGGTCACAGTCGAACAATGTATAAGGTGAATGTATATTTAGTGCAGAGTGCAAGTAGCGACTTCGGCAAGACTAACTATGACAGCATAACTAAAAAGGGGAGAGCCAGAAGGAAAAAGATGATTACACCACCCTAGGACTTGCACCCAGGGAAATACTATGCACCCACAGGTGCTACTCAAGAAAACACAGTTTTGATTCTACTTAATTAATGAGCAAGAGATGTGGGTACCAAAATATATGATGTTTTATCAATACAATTACAATTATTTAATTAAAAATAATTAAACAACTAAAATAAATCTTTCTTGCTGCTGGTTCTCCAAATACACACACAAAAAATTTATTTACAGGTTTGTAGCCAACTGATCACAACCTCCTAAAGAAGCATATATTTCAGGTATCATACACTAGTCACACACACGCACAATACCCAGTGAGATTACTGTTAAACAAACAGTGCAACACTGCACACAGTGACAAGGCAGCACCATCAAGTGCGGAACATCTGCCTCTCTGCTTGTTGTGTTGGACCAACAGCACCTGTAATTAAATAAACTAAAAACTACTGATTCCAAATATTAAAAAAAGAAAAGCAGATGAATAATCTAAAAGAAAATACAATTTGAAATACACACATCAAAAGAAAATAATCAATCAGATGGTAACGCTAATAAATACAGCCATCATATACTCAGTATACAACATGGAGGCTTATAAGGCCAGAATGAACTATCCACACAAGAAAAGCAAAGGGAAAACAAGTAATGTTAAAAGAAAAGTACATAATACGAAAAAAAATAACAAAGGAAAGAAACAGTAAATTGATAAACAAAAATTAATGTAGGAACAAAATAGCTGTGTAGTTCTGGGTACTGATATTCAGGCTAAAACACACGCACTGCAGCAGGCACCCTGCGACACATTACAGGCACTGCAGCAATTAGCCACATTACATTAGCCTACAGTAAGTGAGGAGTTGACGCTAATCAGCTGGAAAAAGCAGTCAACTCCACACCAAAGCAGAATCAACAGTGATGAAACACTGTGTAGAAGCAAGGGCCTGAAGGCAACTTCAGCATACTGGATAATACAGCTACCTGCCACACCAACAAATCTGGCACCATATGGGAGCAATGGGACGCTGAGTAGGCAGTCTGAGCAAACACAAATTGCAACTATTAACCAGTTGACATCCTATATGGTTTTTCAATTGACATACAAAATCCACCCAAAAAACAAGCGGAAAAAGGCCAGAAAGGGGCGGGGCACCTGAGAGTGATGCATCCAATCGCCGAATCAGCCTTCTATAAACCTGCCTATGCCTACTGATAGGCTAGCAATCTTCTGCCATCAAAATCAGGAAGGATCTACCTACCCTGCCTCATTTATATCTACAGTATGTTTCAGTTCAACTCGTTTCATGGAAATTGAACATCCCCACATTACAATGTGGTCCAGGGGTCATTTTGTGGAGGAGTTGAACTATAGGAACTAATAGGAATTAATAAAAGAATAAACCTTTAGCAAAGTTGCATGCATATAAGTGACATGTGGAATTGCATAAGTAATCCATGATTCAGAACTTTTCCTCTGTATGAAAACAAACCTGTCATTATAAGCCCCGCCCCCACACAAGTATAGAAGCAGTCATGAGAGTGGACTAAACTGTTCACATCAAGTGTGAAAACACTCTTAACACACGTGTAGAAGTGTTACTGACTGCAGAAGCGCTCTCTCACATCATTTGTTTCAGTTGAACAGAAATAACATTGTGGTTTCCGAGTTTCTGAGTGTTTAATCAGCAGCTCACACTGAATTATTTTGTGTCACAGTTCAGAAATAATTATCTACTCTAAATGACATAACAGAGATTTTTTACAAAGATTTTTTATTACTGTTTAAGTATAATCTCACACCTTTATGAATCTCACATGTTTATAATCTTACACCCTTATGATAGATATCAATCATTTAATAATTAACTGTATAAAACATATTTAACATTATTTATATAAAGTGTGTAAACAAAGTGTCTATGCAGTCTATGAGTCCGTCAGTTTCAGCTCCTGCGATGTGATAAAAACCTTAATGTCCTCACACTGCTGTTTGGTTTGTCAAGTTTGTCGTCTAGTTTCCATCTCACACCAGAGGGTGTGTGTCAGTGTTAATGGAAACAGCAGTGTGGTTTAAAGTGCGAGTTGAAGGGTTTGATGCTCTTATTATCAGGGCTGTAAGAGATGTTAGACTTTTATAAATCCACTGATTAACATTTCAGTTCAAAGGTTCAATTACTGAAGTGTAACTGAAGTTCAGAGACACATTTCACTATACAGAGACTTTTTAAGTGAGTTCAATGTGATATATTTAAGATACATCATTAATACACTTCAACAGATTGAGCTATAAAAGGGATATCAGGTTCAAGTATCAATATCAGTTTTGTCTCCTCTGGCTGTCCTTAGCTTTGATGACTGTGAAGTTGGCCAAGAGATTCAAGAGTGGAATATCAGTCATCTAAACATTTAATCTGGTTGTGTTTCTCTTGTTGCAATAAATAGATTATTTTTACATATCTGGGCCATGATGTGAGTGTGGGGGTGAGGGGGAGTAAGAGAAAAGGTTTTGAGAAGAACACTAAAGCCTTTCTGTTGGACTTCTATCGAGTGGCTCCTGGTCTTTGGCAGGAGAACGGGAACTGATAGGTTCAGATCTTATGTCCAAGGATGAGACTGAATTGATGTAACCAACCATAAAGCAGAAAAGCAAACTAGTGACCAGGGTGCCTATCCAAAGATTATCATAAGGTGAATCAGCTGGTACCAAAATAATAAAACTGGCACAAACAATCATGCTCGGGTCAAAGACCATGATATTTTTTTCTCATTCTGGGGCCTGATTTGAATGTAAACGGAAACTCTTCATCTCTTAAATAAACGTGTTTGTTTAAAGATAGCATTTTAAACCACAGTGCTGTTTCCATTAACACTGACACACACACACACACTCTGGGGCGAGATGGAAACTAGAGGACAAACGTCTCAAACCAAACAACAGTGTGATGCCATTAATGTTTTTGCCACATCAAAGAAGCTGAAACTGCCGGACTCATAGACTGTAGCAGCACTTCGTCTACACGTTTGGCATTCACATGTTTTAAAATCGTCTTACAGCTGCACTTAAGAATCATATAGTGAGAGAGAATTGTATTACTTATTTAATTTGTTTTAATTAATATCAATACAATCAATCAATAAGCTTCATCTTATTTGTGCTTTAGCGTGAACATCTAATACAAAGACATTTACACTGTTAAAGTGACACAAAATAAGTCTGAGTGAGCTGCTGGCTAAAACTCTTAGTCTCTATTTGAGGCCTAAAACCGCAATGCTATTTCTGTTGAAGTGAAAGCAATGTGTGATGTGCCAGCGTGCTGCTGGTGGTGTGGTGTGATCATGTGCTGCTCTGTGCAGAGATGAGAGTCAGGTGAGTTAGAAAGAATGCATGTGTGTCTAATTCATGTTTGTCTGTTGCAGTGAATCTGGGAGCAGTGCCAGTCCTAACTTTCCTGGAACCCGAAGCAAAGTCCTGCTAAGGAGTAGTCCTTCCTGTTCCATAACACTAACAGCTCAGTGCTCCCCCTACAGACCTCCCTCCTATAAAAAAGCTTGCTTCATCCATCCCTGAATAAACAGACCAATACCAACAGTATTATGATGTGTAAATAATTGTAATAATATTTTCGTATTACCAATATTTTCTAACTATTCGATAGTCTTATTTTTTTAATATAAAATCTTCACATGATAAACTTTGTTTCCTAAAAAACTTGGGAATTTTAATCATGAACACACCAGAAAGAAATACAAGCCATGTGCAACTGTCAGAAAAAAGGGATGCGGGCAGAACATTATTGCATTTAATTTATTTATTCTTAAAATTAAGGGTTTTGATTAAAGAAATAAACAGTCACAAACAAAACACATGATGGCAGATATTTCATTTTATGAAGGATTAACAGGATAGATTTTTTTTTATATTCTGTGTCTGCACACTCTAGGGAACTTTAATTTTGTTGTTGCACAACATGTTCAAGCAGGAAACATTATAAGGTCTTAATCATCATTTTTTGAAGTTTTCACTGTGCTACGCAATTACTGTATACTGTACCTTGAATGAGTGACAGACTAGCGAGGCTAATCATTGTCTTGTTTTAAAATTATGCACTGCTATATGGAGTATCCTCTCTCACTCCAAATGTCGCTCTACGGAGGCACAGGGATGGACGGGGCCGCCCAACTCAACACGGCTGGCAACGAGATACGGATGAATGGATCTTGCGCTCCCGCCACCTGGCCCTTCCATCCATGTTGCCCGGATGTTAGAAGTTGCAAGGGCCATGCCAATGGATGGCTGGGCGGGTCCAGTTGGGCGCTTCAGCAAATGGAGGAGTTAAGCTGCATTTAAGCCTGCATGAGACAAAGCCCTTAAGAAACCGCTCTGCCCATCTAAAGCTGCCAACGAGGACCCTTCTGCACATGTGAGTGTCATGTGAGCACGGTGATAACCCGCATTCTGGGAGATGTTAGAAAATTGAAGCTGCAATGCTGTCAGTGCTTAAACCCACTATGCATTTTATGGTGTTATTGCTCCAGCCCACGCATGAAATAACGCCTTTCTTCCTGTCTCAGCACTATTTATAAGTGCGATTTCTTTTTTATCCGTTCAAGCTCACTGGATAAGGGCGAGAGGACACAATGTCACCCTGTCACTTGCTCAAGCTCAGCATCCGTGACCTGTGTGCTGCTGTGTCATCTGTCTGATCTCGTGAGGTGCATTGCTCTAGCACGTCCATTCCTGCCACGCACAAGCTATTGCAACTCTGCCACTGACAAGGAAAGTGCACTGGGTTCACTATCAAGGCCCCTGTGACCAGTCTGGGTAAGCTGCTCAGATATTGTGTCAGAAATCACAATGGCTTAGGCAGAGGCTTAAATATACACACAGTGGTGAGAGTATCAGCTGGTCCACAACATAGCGTGCGCAGCGAGCTTAAACTGGTGCACCAACGGCATAATGTTTATAACAAGTTTAAACTAGTGCAACTTTAGTGTTGCATGTGTAATGTGCTTGCGCTGGTGCATGAACAGCATTTCAAGCTTACCTTTATCCCATTTCGGGACATGTGGTATTTCCCCGCTCACATGTCACTCACAAGTGCAAAAGGGTCCTTGTTGGCAAGTTCAGAGTGGCTTAACTCATTCTGATGCGTAGCATAGATGCAGTGTTGGCATTAAGAGTGCTATGTGGTTTGCTCGCCCACTTGTGAGTCTACAACAGGTGGCTCCTACCTGTTAAACATGAGGCCCTGTGCCTTAAACTCTGATGTTTCATTTGTGCCATTGGCGGGAGCACGAGATCCATTCATTCATTAATTATTCGCCATCCGTGCTGAATCGTGTGGCCGCAAGATTGGGATGAATGGATCTTGCGCTCCCGCCACATGGCCCTGCCATCCATGTCGCCCGGATGTTAGAAGTTGCAAGGGCCATGCCAATGGATGGCTGGGCGGGGCCAGTTGGGCTGCACACACTGCTGCAGAAGGGGATGCTACAGTACCTTGTTATGAAGCCTCCGCCATGTGAATGTACTATCTTCTCTTTCGGCAAGCGCGTGTGTGTGTGTGTGTGTGTGTGTGTGTGTGTGTGTGTGTCCATGTCCATGTGTGTGTGTGTGTGCGTGCGTGCATGTGCACTTGTGTGAGTAGGAGTCTCAATCTGTAAACTGTTGCGTGTGTGTGTGTGAAAGTTGTCCTACACAGTAGCCACCCCCCCTCCTTCTCTCCTCTCAATCACTACAGCCACCATTGTTTTCAAAGGTAAAGACCTGTTAGCTGCATTTGACACAGTGAACCACAAGATTCTATTATCTATTCTTACAAGCCTTGGAATTTGTGGAACAGCGTGGCAGTGATTTCCTTCCTACCTAGAAGATAGGTTCTGATGGCGACTGAAGTTCTGGAAACCCCAGTGACTACTGTGAACAGGGCAGTTGGAGTCCAGGGAAGACTGGAGGACAGCCAGGAAAGACTGGATGGCAGCAGGGAAAGACCGCGTTGGGAGTGGGCGGCTAGTAACCTAACCCACTAGTCCCTAGCAAGAGGGACAACCAACTAGAACTACAGAAAACACACAAAGACAACCTGTGGGCCTTTTGAGAGGCGGGATCGAAGATGGGGCCAACAGGACAGACCATACAGTAATGGCAACGGCAATGGAAATGGATAACGCGAACATCAGAACTCCAGTCAATGAGCAGAGGATCGTCCGAAAGTCTGTATGTGGGAGAAGGTGACCACCTACAGGGGACTGCAAATCCACCAGGGGAAAGCAAAATGTCATCAGAAAGGCCAACAGCAACCTTGCACCGCAGCAGCGGGTGAGACAAGAGAGACCAGAAGCCAGGTAGAAAACCACAGTGTCAATCGACCCAATGTCGCTGAAGGCAGAGGAGGGACAGAGGAAGGAAGCCTCTTGGAGGAGGCAGAGCCTCTGCAGGGGCAGCAACACCCAATTCCCACCACCCCACACGGTACAGAGCCGCAAGCAGAGACCAAAAAACCAGCAAGAAGGAACAAGCTCAAATGGCCCAAGGCAGACGAAGCAGAGGTATGGCACACTTTGGATATAGACCTGACAACGATTCTGGAGGAAAGGCTGTGTGGAGGCGCCGAAGCCAAGCTTAATTTGTTTGGAGACGTAATATACAAGGCCTGCAAAGACAGGTTTGGCGAAGCAATCTTCAAACAGAAAACTGCTCCAAGAGAAAGGGGGAGGAGGGAAAGAGAGATCACCCAGCTTATGCAAAGACGCCAAGAACTTCGCAAAAGCTAAAGGAAGGCACCCCATGCAGAGAAAGAAGGTCTGAAAGTCCTGTGGAAGGAGGTGAGCCAAAGGCTTGCCAGCCTCTGCAGAGCAGAACGCATCCGCAAGCGGAGCAAGCGAAAGCAGAAAGAGCAAGCCAGCTTCTTCAAGGACCCCTTCAGACACTCTAGGCAATTGCTGGAGGGAAACAAGTCCGGGAAGCTCGAAATCACCAGGGAGCAAATGGAACAGCACGTCAAAAGGCAGTGCAGTGACCGGTTAAAAAACATCCCACTAGGAACACCAGGGTACGTGCCCCTGCCTGCTCAACATCATGCCCCCCAAGCTTAGCTAAGTCAGGCAAGCCGTGAAGAAGGCAAGGTCCTCATCAGCACCGGGCCCCAACGGAGTCCCCTACAAGCTATATAAGAACTGTCCCAAGGTACTGGAGCTGCTATGGTATCTAATGAGAACTGTCTAGGAAAAGCAGCTCATTCCATCAGAGTGGCAAAGGGCCTTAGCGGTCTCCACCTCACAGGAAGCAAACTCCAAGGACATCGGCCAATTTAGAAACATCGCCCTGCTGACAAAAATCTATTAGGTGCTGGCCAAGAGGATGACCATCTACCTGTTAGAGAATGGCTATATTGACACCAGCTGCCAGAAAGCAGGGATTCCAGGTTTTCCAGGGTACGTAGAGCACTCTATGATGATCTGGGACCAGATCCAGAAGGCCAAGCACGCCGACTTGCATGTAGTTTGGCTCAATCTTGATGTGGTTCAGTCCCACATCAGCTGATCAACTACGCCTTGGAGTTTTTCCACATGCCTCCTTGCATCAAGAACCTAGTAGCGCTATACTTCAGTGACCTGCAGATGTGCTTTGCCCTCCAAGACTTCACCACTGGGTGGCAGCAGTTGGAGGTGGGAATTGCAATGGGGTGTGCCATCTCTCCAATCTTGTTTGTGGCAGCCTTTGAGATATTTCTCATTGGAGCAAGACAAGTGATTGGAGGAATCAAATTACCATCTGGTCAGAGGTTACCCCCAGTGGGGAGCTACATGGATAATGTAACCAGCCTCTTTCAGACAGAAGTATGTACATCCTGGCTGCTGGGAAGGGTGGACCCATCAGAAGCCTGGGAAGGCAGTATACCGCAGATATGTCAGACAAGCACATGGGGAGGTCTGTCATGAAACAGCTCATGGATGGCCTGCGAAAGATCGATCGGAGCCAACTCTCCGGGAAGTACAAGGTTTGGTGCTATGAGTTCACACTCTTGAAGAGGGTGATGTGGCTCCTGAAAATGAGCGAGATCCCCTCATCCGCCGTAAGTAAGATGGACGCAAAAGCCAACTCGTTCATCCGAAAATGGCTGGGATGGGAAGAGCACTACAAGATTAAGGCCTTGTCGCAGGGCCGACAAGGAGGCTGGAAGACCTGGAAGGGAGTCCTCAGCCGGAACATCAGTTGGTCAGATCTGCGGAGGATCCCACAAGCAAGGGTCAGTTTCCTGATTCGTGCAATTTATGACACGCTTCCCTGTCCTCGCAACCTCAACCAGTGGTTTGGGAATGAGGAAAGCTGCGCATTCTGCAACGCGCCCAACGCAAGTCTCCAACACATCTTGTCAGGCTGCAAGATCACACTTTCCCAGGGGTGCTACAGATAGCGCCACGACCAGGTCCTAAAGAAACTGGCTGAGGTGCTGGAGGGGCGCCGACAGGGCAGCACAGGACAGAGGACTGCACCAGCTTCATCACAGAAGGGGGGGGACAAAGTTACACCAGGCCAAGAGAGATGTCGAGGCATTTTTCCCCCGACCAAGAGTGTAATATGAGGGTTGACCTCAGCAAGCAGCTGAAACGGAGATAACAATTACATCTCTCTGCCCTGATATTGTGGTGTGGTCCACTTAAGCAGGATCGGTGCATCTCATTGAGCTAACCGTCCAATCTGAAGGGGAGATTGAGGCCGCCTTTGAGCGCAAGAAGGCCAAGTACTCCGAGCTGGCTGAGGAGTGCAGGGAGGCCGGCTGGAAGACCACCATCTACCCAGTGGAGGTGGGATGCTGAGGGTATGTGGAGCTGTCAACCACACGCCTCCTGAGGGACGCAGGGGTGGCCATTAAAGATCTGGCAGAGAAAAGCAGCTTTTGGCTTTGGTTGAGGAGAAAGGACAGGAGCTGGGAAAAGAACAAACTGTTACCCCAATAACAGCTGCAGGGGGTGACAGGGAGTCACTGCTCCACCACCAGAAGACGTTCTAGCGATTAAAGGAACAAAGCGTTGGTGAAAGGTGGTTCCTAGCTGAAGGCCCTGCAGCTGACCCATGGGAACCAGAGGAGGTGCGACAGGCAGCAATGCCAAGCAGGTCCTTTTCTGTTTTCCCTCTATACCCATTGGTGAGGTTGTATCATGGATGGATTTTCATACCATTGTTATGCAGAAGACACCCAACTTATGCTCTCCTTTCCTCCCTTTGACACTTAGGTTTCCACCTGGATCTCAGCATGGATCTCCCACAAAATTTGAATTTGAATGTCTGACAGACATCTCATCCTGAATAGCAGCTCATCAGCTGAAGCTCAGTCTGAGTAAAACCGAACTGTTGTTCATCCCTTGTGACTCATCCCCAGGTCAAGACCTTGTGATCTCCCTGTACAAAAATTAAATCACTCCTTTAGCCACCGCACACAATCTTGGGGTAACCGTGGACAATCATCTGTCATTTTTTCCACACATCGCTAACCTTACACACCTTTGTAGAATTTCTCTTTACAATATCAGAAGAATCTGTCCATTTCTTTCTTCACAGGCCACTCAGGTGCTTGTTCAGTCCCTTGTTATTTTAAGACTGGACTACTGCAACTCACTCCTGGCAGGCCTGCCTCTGTCCACGATTCATCCTAGGCAACTGATACAGAATGCAGCAGCACATCTTGTTTTTAACCTTTCCAAGTTCTCCCACACCACCCCACTCTTTCGCTCCCTGCACCGGCTTCCAATAGCTGCCCGCATCAAATTCAAAATGCTGATGCTTGCCCACAAAGCTAAAAATGGCCCAGCACCCACTTACCTCCCACACCACACACTGCACCATGCTTCCTCCGATCCTTCAGCACTGCTCACCTCATCCCACCATCATTTAGGGATCGAGGGTGGCATTCATCCAGACTCTTTTCTGTTCTGGCACCTAGGTGGTGGAATTAACTTCCTCTAGATGTCTGTACAGAGAGACTTTGACGATCTTTAAACGATGACTCAAGACATATCTGTTTCTCCAGTACTTTGAATAATCCACCCCCCCCCCCCCCCCCAGATAAAGGTAAAGGAAAGATAAAGGAAAAAATAGGCAATATATATAGTTTAGTCAAGGTGCAGTCAGGGGTGGGCAGCAGGGCAGGTTGGAAGCGGCTGTGGGCAGAGATATAGCGGATGAGAGATACACTGAAAGTAGATAAAGGGGAAAAAATTAGGCAAAATATACAGTTCAATACAGATGCAGTTAGGGATGGGTAGCAGGGCAGGTTGGTAGCGGCTGTGGGCAAAGGTTCAGATTCAGAGATGAGAGATTCAGAGCGCATACAACACGGGTGTGAGAGCAGCTATATGAGATCAAAGCTATATGAGATCAGAGCGCTTGCAGTTTTAAACTCACTGAATATGTGCAGCCAAAAAGGAGTCAGGATTGTGAACAGAGTCACTGACCATTAACTGAATCTATCCAGTGATGTAAACTTTAAAGACTTTTTTGTAAGTCGCTCTGGATAAGAGCGTCTGCCAAATGCCTAAATGTAAATGTAAATGCAAATCTAATAGTGGCACCCTGGAAATTAATGAATAATTTCTTAATGAGTGTATTTACTGTGAAATCTAGACACGCCTTTTTGGGGATAGAAGAGGGAGGAGGTCACGGTAATTGCCTGACGGTCGCACTCCATTTAAAGGGCATTCAGCTGGTAGTGGCTGTTTTAAATGGCTTCTACTGCAGGTAGCATGGTGGAATAGTGGGTAGCATCCCAATTTCTAAATAACACTGTGTAGCTCCAATCTCTTGATCCCTGTTGTGGTTGCTGTGGAGCTTTTTGGTATTCAGTCTTAGGTGTTCTTCATGTGATAGTCTGTCTCTGGTTCTGTGTTCTGAACTATGATCATTATTAATATTACTCTCAAATTCAAAGTTAATTTATACTCTATCCCCTTTAGTCTGCATCTGCCTCCTGAATTATTAGCTTTTTGGCCATGTTGTGTGCTGGTTCTAACCAGTATTAGTAATGGTATTTCGCTGTTCAAATTAAGGATCGACAGAGAATCATTTAATCTAGAAATTTGATTTCACCAAAGCCGTTATACTGGATGAAATGGATACTGGATACTGGATACGTTTAAATGAAAATTAGCTCATAAACACTTTTGTCCGAGAAATTTAGCCATGGTCATCAAGATTTCAGGTAAAATAATGATCTGTTCTATTATTTTTATATAGCACATAGGTAGCAAAAAAAAAAAAAAAAGGAAAAGATGTCTACAGTGTAACCTGAGATTGCAAGTAACTTGGTCAGCTAGCTTTTTTTGCAAGATCAGCAAAATTTTGTAATACATTTTAACTTAATAGACTAATTAGGTCTTGATATATGAATCGTACGCATGTGCTTTGTCTGGCGAGCATCACATTGTAACGCTAAGCTAAAATATATTTAACTAATGTTACACTAAAAGAGAAATCTTTGTCTTCGTGTCGGCGTGCTTTGAAACCAAGTGAACAAGAACAACAAACCCGAGACCAATTTAAACAAAACAAAACGTGTATTATACAAAAAATAAAAAATAAACAAAAAGGTGCACCAACCAAGAAAACCAAAAAAGAAAACAATATTTACAAAATATATACAAACAAAACCGGAGTGTTTGTGAATGTGTAGAATGTCCAAAGTCCAGGTTCTTGAAAGCGTGTGAAGATAGTTGAATCAGTCTTACAGAAAAGGATGAAATAGAACCGGGAGGCTAATGTCGGAGCAAGAGTGTTCTGGCGAAGCAGCTCAATAAGCAGTTTGTTAATCCATGTGACCAGAAAACCCGCAGGAAACAGTCCTCGTCAGTCTCTTTCCAAACTCCATGACAACAATATTATAAACAGCGCCCTGTATCTCCATAACTATCTCCTTACTTTCCCTGTGAGTGCTTTCCTAGGCCGGCTTTTATATCCGGGTCAGGTGACTACGTTGCGTCACCGTCTTCCTGCGCTGCCCGGCTGACGAGTCTCGCGAGAACTTGAGTGGGAACCAATATACACATAAAATACATACGGGCAAATAAAACCTGTTCGGGCACAATTAATAAGGTGCTGCAGTTTTTTTTTTCTCTGCGCCGACTTACTTTCACCTATATTTAATTGCCCTTTATGTGGCAGTGCTACAACATGATCAAAACTGAGCCAATGGTTCTTCTCTCTCGCGCTGTGGAATTATGGGTAATTGTCTCCCATGCTCAGTCTCAGTGTGTGTGTGTCATTAGTATAGTGTGCGCATGTGCGCGTTTACTATAACACTATGACCACGTGTGTGTGTGTGTGTGTGTGTGTGTGTGTGTGTGTGTGCACGCTTAAAGCAAAAGCTAGTGTCATCAGAGAGGTTTCTTGTTAAAGATGCAGTTTCCAGAGTCTCTGACACTCTGTCAAAGAGCAGTAATAAGTGCTAAAAAAAAATAGAACTAATGCCTATAATTATTATTATTATTATTATTTGGTTTCAAAGATGTTTACTCAAAGTCGCAATGCTTTACACAGCTCTACGAGGAAGTAAAGTAGCATTCTGCCATGTAAAAATGTGTGTGTGTGTGTGTGTGTGTGTGTGTGTGTTATCACCATACAAAATTTAATTTATGTAAATGTAATTTTTATTTGTGTTTAAGTTAAATTGCATATTTGACATACCTCTGGACCAGGTGAAATAGTGGGTGGGGCCTAAAAATGTCTGCACATCTAAAAGCCCTGACTCAAATATACAGCAAGCAACCATAACTTTAAAAGCACATTTTAAAAAGTGAAATAACTTTTAATTTCCTTATAAGATGATGGGATGCTTTTGGGAAAAAAAAAAACACTTTTTTTCTGTATGGTTGTTTCTGTATGGCTTCAAATACACATTTATGGTGTTTATATTTTAATTCCTATTTTAATCTTAACCTAAAAACAAAAACAATCATTGGTAAAACAATGAAGACAAGAACTCCAACTCTAGACACAGAGAGCCAGAACAGCACACACATCTGATCAGTACAGCTGGAACCTGTATATAAAAAAATACATGAATAAATCAATTAATAAATAGATACTAAATACTTTGTAACATTCTATTACAAAGAGCTGGAATGTGTAATAGAATACAAACAAATAAACTTAAAATTTTAGATGCTTTATTGAAAACTAAATGTTTTACCTATGTAAGTTCTGTTATAGAAAATGAATAAAGTTTATTTAATTAAAACTCTGACCTTCTCCATCTCTGCTGTTTGAACCCTGGTGTGTAACAGAGTGTGTGTTCTTGTTAAGTGTTCCAGGTGTAGGACAGGGTTTCATCTCTTCACCTTTACAAATAAATTGGAAAAGCAGCAAATAAACAGAAATAATACTAAATATGAATAATGTGAAATATTTAACATTTAATGCACATGTACACATAATTCTGGTTAAAGTGTTGATCTGGAATTAGCAGGTTATCAGAGTAAAACTGTTTACCTTCAAACTGCAGACGTGTTCCAGACAGCTTTGGTGTATTTCCATCAAGATTTACACAGAGATAGTATCCTCTGTCACTTTCTTTTGTTCCATTAATATTAAGATCAAACTTGTTGTCATTTAAAGTAATACTGAAGCGTCTATTATTAAATTCTTCAACAAATGTGTAGCCCAAAGTGTTACTGTATGTTCTCGCCATAAACTGAGGCATTTCTCCGAATCTCTGTCTGTACCAAAATACATTATATTTATCCCCACTAACGTTACACTCTATTGTTACATTTTCTCCCAGCTTTACTGTTTTTACGTGAGACTCCTTGATGTCAGAACTGTTTCCTGTAAAAAAAAGTGTTTCATATTCAATGTTTAGTAATGTCACTAATTATTAAAATATAAAAAAAAACTATTTAAATGAAAGTTTAAAATGTTCCTCACCAGTTGTGCAGAGACAAAGCAGAGAGTAAAGAGCCACAAAGAGTGTGATCATTGTTCCTGTTTAGACAAAGTGATAGTGAGATAATGAACTTGTGTGTTCAGTAGAAAACCAGGTCCAGACTCACGCCTGATTGGATGTTTTGAAGCTGTGGACTGATTTGATTGGTCCATTAGCTGTAATGAGATGTGAAGCTCACAGTGAATTCTTGTCTATTCTGATGCTGTGATGAGTCACATGACTTTACAGATATGATCTACTGGAGCTCTATCAGTCCTGTGTGCTGGAACCTCTCTGATAGAAGAAGTTTAATGAAGTGCTTTTAGGTCAACAGATCTAACAACCCCAAAGAGGAATAATTTGGAATCCTGCTGTGGGGGAGGGGCGCTGTAAAGTTTTAGTACCGACCTTTCATTTATCATTGTTCTAAAGGAGAAACTGGAGTAAGTGTATATACAGTGGTGTGAAAAACTATTTGCCCCCTTCCTGATTTCTTATTCTTTTGCATGTTTGTCACACAAAATGTTTCTGATCATCAAACACATTTAACTATTAGTCAAAGATAACACAAGTAAACACAAAATGCAGTTTTTAAATGATGGTTTTTATTATTTAGGGAGAAAAAGAATCCAAAGCTACATTGGCCCTGTGTGAAAAAGTAATTGCCCCCTGAACCTAATAACTGGTTGGGCCACCCTTAGCAGCAATAACTGCAATCAAGCGTTTGCGATAACTTGCAACGAGTCTTTTACAGCGCTCTGGAGAAATTTTGGCCCACTCATCTTTGCAAAATTGTTGTAATTCAGCTTTATTTGAGGGTTTTCTAGCATGAACCGCCTTTTTAAGGTCATGCCACAACATCTCAATAGGGTTCAGGTCAGGACTTTGACTAGGCCACTCCAAAGTCTTCATTTTGTTTTTCTTTAGCCATTCAGAGGTGGATTTGCTGGTGTGTTTTGGGTCATTGTCCTGCTGCAACACCCAAATCGCTTTAGCTTGAGTTGACGAACAGATGGCCGGACATTGTCCTTTAGGATTTTTTGGTAGACAGTAGAATTCATGGTTCCATCTATCACAGCAAGCCTTCCAGGTCCTGAAGCAGCGAAACAACCCCAGACCATCACACTACCACCACCATATTTTACTGTTGGTATGATGTTCTTTTTCTGAAATGCTGTGTTACTTTTACGCCAGATGTAACGGGACACGCACCTTTCAAAAAGGTTAACTTTTGTCTCATCGGTCCACAAGGTGTTTTCCCAAAAGTCTTGGCAATCATTGAGATGTGTTTTAGCAAAATTGAGACGAGCCTTAATGTTCTTTTTGCTTAAAAGTGGTTTGCGCCTTGGAAATCTGCCATGCAGGCCGTTTTTGCCCAGTCTCTTTCTTATGGTGGAGTCGTGAACACTGACCTTAATTGAGGCAAGTGAGTCCTGCAGTTCTTTAGATGTTGTCCTGGGGTCTTTTGTGGCCTCTCGAATGAGTTGTCTCTGCGCTCTAGGGGTAATTTTGGTCGGCCGGCCACTCCTGGAAAGGTTCACCACTGTTCCATGTTTTTGCCATTTGTGGATAATGGCTCTCACTGTGGTTCGCTGGAGTCCCAAAGCTTTAGAAATGGCTTTATAACCTATACCAGACTGATAAATCTCAATTACTTTTGTTCTCATTTGTTCCTTGGCATGATGTCTAGCTTTTGAGGTGCTTTTGGTCTACTTTTCTGTGTCAGGTAGCTCCAATTTAAGTGATTTCTTAATTGAAACAGGTGTGGCAGTAATCAGGCCTGGGGGTGACTACAGAAATTAAACTCAGGTGTGATAAACCACAGTTATGTTATTTTTTAAGGGGGGCAATCACTTTTTCACACAGGGCCAAGTAGATTTGGAGTTTTTTTTCTCCCTTAATAACGTAAACCTTCATTTAAAAACTGCATTGTGTGTTTAATTATGTTATCTTTGACTAATAGTTAACGGTTTTTGATGAGCAGAAACATTTAAGTGTGACAAACATGCAAAAGAATAAGAAATCATGAAGGGGCAAATAGTTTTTCACACCACTGTATTTAAGATGCAAACTATAAAGATTTAAAATAAGGAAGATGATGTATTTTTTTATTTATTTATGACAATTAAAATATATTTATATATTTATATATATAGTAACATTTTACCGCCGGAAATGATGTTGGAGAAACGAGTGAGCTACTTTATTGGGAGTACTTTATTTTATACACGCAGTCATACAAAAGCATGAGCAGCACATTCACACAAAGCCTACCTCCAATTCAGCCTAAGCATGAACCGGAGCACATTCCACACGTCACACATCCACCACAAACAAACAGTGCCAAAGCCACTAACCCAAACACCCTTCCCCAACATGGTGAACACACAGACATCCACGCAAGGCATGCTGGTCGTCAGCCGCCGCCCCGCCCACCCCACACTGCCCCCACCCAAGCTGTGCCCGTCCCTGGTCACCATGATGAACTTTCGGAGGCGTGGAGGCGGTCGGTGCTGGCGTTGGGAACGCCGGAGTACTTTGGCAGGTGAGGGATGAGCGCGAACATTGTGCTGAGGCGGTCCGACCTCCACAGAGTTCGTTGTTTCGTCGGCGTGCGGCTGGTAAGGCGCAAGACGGTCCCGGTGAAGCACAACTCGTGCCCGCCCTGCCAACCGCACCCGGTAGAAGACATCGGAGAGCCGAGCAATTACTGTACAGGGGCCCACCCAGTGGGACATAAGCTTGGCCGAGAGCCCCCTCCTGACACTCTAGGTGATGCAGTAACTCAGCGGCATGCTGGCTCGGACAGCTGATCACCACTGAAAAGCCTGGAGGACTGCACGGAGAGAATGTTCGGTGTCAAGGGTTCTACGTCGCAATGGCGCTCCACTCGCCCGCAGTACCGACCACGCGCTTTGCTGCCCGGTCGTCGGGATAACGCGCTGACGTGTAGGTTTCCCGCTCAGTCTGCTACCAGAAGTTCCGCCCCCTGGATGTGCGCTACCAACCTGTCCGACCGTGGCTTGAGTCCCAGCAACCTGGCTACCCCGAAGTTACCACGAAGTTCCACTAGACAAATTCAGTACAGCACCCCATCTCTCCAGAATGTCCAACCCCAAAATGCACTCATCCTCAATGTTTCCCACAAAGCAGTTATGAGAATAAGCTCGACCACCCACCTGGACTCGCACCGTGCGACACGCCCGTACCATCACATAGCCCCCAGTAACGGTGCGGACGTTGAAGGCTTCCCAAACCGAGCGCCACTAAGCTGCAGGCGATCACACGGCTCTTTCGCTGTGATGTGCCGCCATTATGGGCTCAGCGCGCTCGGCCTCACGAAGCGCCACGAAAAGGGAAGCTGGTGCCGCTAACCCGATGTGCTCAGGAAGCCATGGCAGTCGGAGTCCCCGGATAAACTGGCGACAAGCTAACTTTTCTCGCTTGTCGTGCTCGAATCCTGGATAGCCCTGGCGCGCGAGAAATCTCAGATCCGTGGCGAACACCCCCAGTGGCTCTGAAGCTCGTGGACTGCTAGCTCCTCGCACGCTGCCTCCTTACAGTCACCCACGCTGAACCGGAAGTGGAGCGACTCCAGCATCTTTGCCCAGTCCTTCCGCTCATCGGTCCGGAGGTCTTCCAGTGCCTGAAGCGCGTTGCCTTCCAGTGAGAGAGCTACCCAGACAGCTGTTTCCGCTGGGGACCAGCCCGCGAAGTCGGAGGCTAGCTCGACTTGGGCGAGGAATGAGTGGGGTTCAACGGTGCCGTTGTAGAAAGGAAGGCGCGGCGCACGGAGCTGTAGCTTGCTCTGGCGCTTGCGCAGCGTCGGCCTCCGCCCCAAGATCCAGTGCCGGGATTTTTATCTCGCTGCTCCACTTTGGTTGCCGTGGTGTGCTCGCGCTAGCTCTGTCGGTAAAGAGCTTTTTCTTCCAGAGTAGTCGCTCTGCTACTCGGCGGCCCGCTTAGATTTTTAGTAGGTTCTCCATATTGCGCTTCAACCTGTTACTCTCCATCCCACTTCTGACACCAATGTAGCGTTTTACTGGCGGAAATGATGTTAGAGAGACGAGTGAGCTTACTTGCTGCCCAATGCAATGGCTGGAAGTACTTTATTTTTTACACACAGTCATACCAAAGCATGAACAGCACATTCACACAAAGCCTACCTCCAATTCAGCTTAAGCATAACCCGGAGCACATTCCACACGTCACACACCCACTACACACAAACAGGGCCGACTAACCCAAACACCCTTCCCCAACATGGTGAACACACAGACATCCACGCATGGCATGCTGGTCGTCAGCCGCCGACCCGCCCACGCCACAATATATAATCAAATTATTCCTTCCACAGCCCAAAAAAACATACATAAAAATAATTAATATAAAGTTAAAATTGAACAAATTAACCTGCTGTTTACTTTAAAAAAAGTAATAATAACTCCCCAAAGATATGTGTTTCCGTTTGTGCGTGCAGGTGCTGTGTGTATGTGTGTGTGTGTGTGTGTGTGTGTGTGTGTTTGCATATGTGTGTGAAGCTAAAATAAGAGGAGAGGAGGAATGAGCCCCTACCCTTTTCCTCTTCTCATCTTAACCCTAACTCTTCCTTCTCTCCTATTTGAGTTTTACACACACATGGAAACATTGCCTTATCGGGATAATTACCAAGAAATCTCTTTAATGACACTCGAGTGAGTGACAAATTAACAGAATCACTTCTGTAAAGTAAAAATAAAACAAATTAACCTGCACTTGACCTTTGAAAAGAATCACAACAGAGCAGTGTTTCCGTTAGAGAGAGAGAGAGAGAGAGTGTGTATGTGGGAAAACGAGAAAAGGGGGGAAGGGATACGCTGTCCAATGACGTGCGTGCACAGAGACACAAAGTGCATGATGAGAGCATGAGAGAAAATGCATCTTTAACCTCTAATGAGACTTTCTTTTGCTTTACACGTGTGTACACACGTTATAATAAACAGTACACACGTGCTACACACACGCATACAGACAAAATAAAATGTTTTGCGCACACACACGTGGTCACAGTGTTACAGTAAACAGTACACGCGTGCACGGATGTTGATTATCCTAGTAAGGGACGAGCACTTAGACCAGCAGGGGAGACGATTACCCACAATTCCGCAGCGCAAGAGAGAGAAAAACCTCTGCCTCAGTTGTGTCATGTGACGCTCTGCATCAAAACAAGGAGTGCGTGCATGATACTCGGTACTCACAAACCAAGACTTTTGTTTTTCAAGTCGAAATTTATTTTAAATTTTTGCTTGTTTTGCGGAACACTCGCAAACTGCGTTGCTCGTAATCTAAGGTTTCACTGTATTTGGGTTTTTGCATATGTCAGTTACAACAAACATTATCACTACTTTTAAATAGGGTAAATTTTACGTCTATCAGAATATTTAAATGATGTTGCAAAAATATAGACCTCATCAAATAAGCACATCATTATTATTTTTTAGTCATAGAAACAACTGGAAACAACCATTAAACTCGTGATCCTGTGTATTCATAAATTTATTCATCAATTTCAAATTTTTTTGCTTAGTTGTGTTTGGGGAAGTTAGTTAAAATTAACTAAAATTCAGTTCATTATATTTTCTATTTTGTGCTGAAAATATAAATCACTTTATGTTTTTTTTTATTTTGAACAATCCTAAACTCTATATACAGTGGAACCTCGGATTACGAGCATAATTCTTTCCGGAGATGGGCTCGTATTCCAAAACACTCGTAAATCAAAGCACATTTTCCTATAAGAAATAATGAAAATAAAAATTATTTATTCCACAGCCCCAAAAAATAAATACTTAAAAATACTTAACACAAAATAGAAATTAAAAATAAAATAAATTTACCTGCACATTACCTTAAAAAAAGTAAAAAATATATCCCCACAGATAAGTGTTTCCATTTATGCGCACAGGCGCTATGTGTGTGTGTTTTTCTCTCTGCTGCATTGCTGAGTGTGTGTTATGTGCTCGCAAGCGTAATTGGACACCGTGCCGGTTGTGTGTCAAATTACACGCGCGCACACATAACACACACACTCAAACACTGACACACACTAACGACGAGAGAAAGAGAGTGTGTGTGTGAACTGGCGCGGTGTCAAATTATGCACGCACACACATAACACACACACTCTGCAGCGCAAGAGAAAGAAAAACACAAACACGCGGATGTTGATTATACCAGTAAGAGACGAGCACTAAGACCCAGCAGGGGAGATGAATACCCGCAGCGCAAGAGAGAGAAAAACTGTTGGCTCAGTTGTGATAACACAACGCTCGGTGTCAAAACAAGAAGCGCATGCGTTATACATGATACTCGGTGCTCGTAAACCACGACAACGTTCGTTTTTTGAGTCAAAATTTATTACAAATCTTTGCTCTTCTTGCAGAACATTGTAAACTGTGTTACTTGTAATCCGAGGTTACACTGTATATGTTTATTAAAAAAACAGCATAACAAATATTGGATAAAATGCATTGAGTTTTATTGGCTATGGTGCTTGTCTTCGACTTCTCCAGTGCCTTCAACAGCATTAGACTGGCAGTACTGCTGGTAAAACTAAAGAAGATGCACATAGACACTCCCTTGGTTTCCTGAATCATGGACTACCTGGCCTGCTGTCCCCAGTACGTTCAATTACAAAACTGTCTGTCCGAGACAGTGATCTGCAGCACCGGTGCTCTACTTAGAGGACTGTCTCCTTTTCTTTTCACCCTCCATACATCTGACTTTAAATATAACTCAGTCTTGCTATCTGCAAAAGGTTTTTTTGATGACTCTGTGCTTTTTGGTTGTATTAAGTAAGATGACATCTCTGAGTACCAGTCTGTGGTGGATGACTTTGTCTTCTGGTGTGAGCGTAATCATCCATAACTCAACATCTAGAAAACGAGGAAGCTGGTTGTGAACTTCAGGAGAAGTAAGACTCCTTTGACCCCTATATCTGTCCAGGGGAAGAGAGTAGACATGGTCTCATAATACAAATATCTGGGAGTCCATCTCGACAACAAACTGGACTGGTCACTTAACAAAACAGCACTCTACAAGAAAGGACAGAGCAGGTTGTGTTTTCTGCGGAGGCTCAGGTACTTTAATGTCTGAAACACCATTCTTCAGATGTTCAATGAATGCGTTGTAGTGAGAGTCATTTTTTTTATGCTGTGGTTTGTTGGGGCTGCAATATGAAAGTGTCTGACAGAATTGAACTGGACACGATTATTTTTTTTTTTTTCTTTAGTTTATTAATTTCCCTTTGGGATTAATAGTTATTTGAATCTTGAACCTTAAATTGTCTAACAAAAGCAATACACTTTTCCATTTGTGTTTCCAGTTCAGTGTTATTCTATGACCTCCTACTGTATGTGCCTAAAACTACTACTACTCAAAACAAGCCAGGAAGAAGTCATGAGAGTGGAATCAAGTATTCAGGCCCAGTGTGAGAATGCTGTTAACACATGTGTAGAAGTGTTACTGACTGCAGCAGCGATCTCTCACGTCTTGCAGTTGTTTCATTTGAACAGAAATAACATTGTCGTTTCTGAGACTGAGAATGTTTTAATTAGCAGCTCACACTGACGATCACAAATGTGTTTAAATGAAGCACAGTCTTTAGCACAGTTGAACATTTGAATAAATAGTGCTCTAAACATTTTACATGATTTAGAAATGTTTATAGTAATGAACTCATCTAACGGTGGCACCCTGCAAATTAATAAATGCGTACTTAATGGGTGTATTCACTGTGAAATCTAGACACGCCTTTCTGGGAATAGGAGAGGGAGGTCATGGTAATTGACTGACAGCCGCACGGCATTCAACGGGCGG